>NC_052533.1:70879975-71179975 GCF_016699485.2 Gallus gallus | reverse complement strand
CTACAAAACAACAACTTCCAAGTTTATGCTGTTCTAGAGAACTGAAAGGGACATCTACAAGAACTATCACAATGGAACAGCAATCTATAATTCTCAAAATCCTGCAAAGAAAGTTAGGAAAATAAAATAAAATAAAATAAAATAAAATAAAATAAAATAATAATAAAATAAAAGGAACTGAAGTATTTCTTTAAATCTATTACAATAATAATAATAATAGAAATAAAATAATAAAAAATATAACCCCAAAACTAAAAGCCATGTATACCCGCTGTGAACAGAAGCCTATTTATAACTAATGCACACACACAAAATTGAACAAAATTATGTGTTTGAAAAATGCCCTTGTTTTGTCAAGGTTTGTGGTTTTCACAGGATGGACACAAGAATAGACTGTTTTCTTCTTTGTAGTCAACCTTACTGTAAAACAAAGCTCACCAAAGAAAAAAAAAAACAAAAAAAAAACCCAGGAATTCTTTGAGGCTCCTCTAAAAACTTTCATCCACACAGATGAGGGTGTCTCAGAAAGTAACACAGCTGAGCAGCTCCATGCATCAAAGCAGTATGCAGTGTCAGAGCAAGTGAGCAAAGAATCAAAGAGGGCTCAGACTTCAGATTTGGCATTTGGAAGAGAGAGACAAACACTTGATAACAGTTTTTTGTTTGTTTGTTTTGTTTTGTTTTTTGTTTTTTCCAGTTGATTTTTCTTTTTATGCTCATATTCCTTTAACTGACAAGGTACCCCTCACATTTTCAGAGCTGCACAAAATGTGACCAGTAATGTGTTCTGCAAGAAGAAAAGCTACACACATGGTTCCTCGCTCTCTCACAGCGTGCTAGCTGTTACAGGAGAGAAAGTTGTCTGTAAGGCTGGTTCACGTCACTTCAGTTTGTTCATACTACCAAAATACACAAAGGGACATGTCTGCTACTGGGACAGAAGAGAACCTCAGTGAACATCTGATGTAGTGCCACCATATGGGCCTATAGTTGATTTCTTTCTGGGCTCTTTCAGTATCTCATACTTTTGGCTCATGTATACACAGTGCTTCACATGTAGCTGCAGATTTCTATTGCTACACAACTGCCCCACCCCTTCCCCCAGCCCAGAGGGTTCCTGGGACCAATACAAGAAGACATAGCCCCAGGAGTGAGCTGTGAAGATCTGCACCTCTTAGGTCTGTAAGCAGGAATGACTGCTTGATGGTGCGTGGCAGCACCAGCTGTCTTTTAATTTGAGAACCCCTTTTTATTTTTTGTAATGCCAGCTGTTTTCTCTGTGAAGCTCGCTCAAGTATTTACTTATTTATATTTTTAAATCTATTTTACACTCATGTTTGCTTTTCTCTTGACAGGGAGAACTGCTTAAAGTGAAAGTTTCACAGTTTGCATCTCTAATAAAAAATATATTTTCACCTCTATCTGATAACAAATTTGCCATATTCTCTTATGTTTACATGCATCTTTTTAAAAGCACTCTCAGTATGTTAAATATTTCCCCTTGCTTACTTTTATTTTGTATGAGACGCTTTCCACATTTTTTAGGATAAAACATATTTATAATGCATTTCTAACCTTTTTCTTTACTTTTTTTCCTGTTTCCTAAAGAACTGCCTTGCTAAATAATTATTGCAAAGCCTAGTTAAAAACAAAACAAAACAAAAAAGCCTGTCTCAGTTAACACTCCTGGAGTAGCATAGAGTGTTGGGAGCACACTATCAGTCTTGCTATCACATTGATTTAATTGCCTAAGCGAACAACATCATGAAGAAAAGGTGTTTCTCCCAAAGTAAAATTGATGCTGAGACTTTAACCCCTCTATATTTTGTGAGCTTAGTTCAGTAGAGGTAAAGAGTATTGACTGAGGAGAAACAGATAATCACATTTGTTTCGTAGGCAGAGCCACAGCTGCATTTCGTTGCAAGGGGTCATTGATTCCAGTGTAAATTGGAGTAATCCTTAAATTATTCCTCAGAATATGATGAATGTCCATGTATAGAGCATTACTGAAATTAAGACAGTGTTACCGTGAATTTTTTACCACAACTGCAGAACAAACTTATGTACTAAACAGTACATAGTTAAGAAAAGGTGGTGAAGAATTTGCAGATGTGAAGGCTATAGTAAGAGCAAATAACTGACTGCAAACAGAAAGTACAGCTATTTAGCAGCATGTACTATGACTAACACCACACAATACAATACCTTCCTTGCCTGTATTTCAGATAAAAATATGCATTAAGGACAGTATTTTAAAGAGTATTCCTTTTATATGTCTCTGAAACTTAAGACAAAATGAAGTACGTGTACAGTACTTCATTCCCCTTGCTATGTCTAGCCATCAGTTTGCTCATGATTTTAGCAGATGTTTCTGCTTTTAGTTGCAAGACAACTTAATGAACCATCTCTTTCTTTCCCTTTTCATTCTCTTAAGAGCAAATTCATTCATGAGCAAAATCTTTGCCATATTTTGGAAATCAATTTTGCATGTTTCACCCAATGTTTTCAACGCAGTTATACAGCAGAATTTGTAGTCTCTCTACATTATTTATGAAAATACTTTAATAATTAAAAAAAAATAAAAAAATGTAAGGTTTGAAATAGTATGACCAGCAAGAAGACCCACTTTCTGTGATCTTAACTGCAAGACAAGTCTTTGTCAAAGTTGTTGCATGTTGCATCTTATTCTCTGTTATCCAGAGCAGAATAAAGATGGGTCCTTAAATTATAACAGTAAATTTTAAGTGGTGCTGAAGGTAACTGAAATCAGTAAGATGAAGACTGGAATGAATAAAAGAGAATCTATCTCTTTGTGACCTGGACCTCCTCAGATAGTATAAAAATATTTGTAGTTATTTTTACTTCAGTGGAGTCACCCTACTCACAGAAGTTAAGGAACAAATATTTGTTATGACTGCAGGCAGAAGTAATGCCGTCAGAACCAAATTTTGAGGTCTTAACAGAAAATAATGCTGTTGCTTGTCACTGTTCATATACAATATGATGAGGAAATAAATTTTTTGTCTCTTTTTGAAACACTGCATAGATGTTCAAATAAAACAAAATTGCAAACATTTTTATTTGCAAATTTGCAGATGCTGGTGGACACAATAGGATTTCCACAAGGTTTCAAAACTCATTGAAAATGAAATTAATGAGAGTTAAATATATGATTTGGTTAGGAATTTTCTGATTATCTTAGTACTTATCTTTCTCAAGAGTTACATATTGACTCCAATTAAGAGCTAGTTCAGGATGTTATCCACCAGAGGACAGATATTTAAATGTAAAGCAGATTAACTTGAGAACAATTCTGATTGAGATAAAACTGTCAAAAGAAAATGATCAGAACACATACAAAAAATTTTAAGCAAACATTTTGTTCCTGATCTGTTATAAATACTCCTAGTCTAAGGAAAAAATCTACCTGACTGAAAGGGAAGAAAAATCTCTAACATTTTAGAACTAGATTAATGAAGTAAATCCAGTACAGAGTGGGAACTAATTCTTAGCAGATTAAAATAATTTGTGGAATACAGAAGCCAGACACAGCTGGGAACAGACTGTGTGATTATGCAGAATGCCACGCAGATATACACTGTGCTGATTGCATCCCAATGGGGAGGGAAGATGGTGAGGTAACCCAGTGGTGTCTGCCTGGAAAATAGACAGCTTGATAGTAACCAGAATGAGGGTCTTGTATTCCCGTGACATACTCTACTGGAAGAAATGAGAAACTCCCCTTCTGTTTCTCCAAGAGACTTGCTGAACAGGTATGTTTTTAACATTCTGCTGATTAATTTCAAATGTGTTACTAAATTTGACTATCTGATAGATATCATGGATTTATTTTAGCCAAATTCAGTCTCAGTTGAAGTCTAGGTGAAATCTAATCTACTGCTTCTTTTCCTACCATTGCTATGACTGTTATAAGAATCCATGCGAGTAGCCATGTTTAGCACTGTGTTTTTTCATCATTGGCAGTATTCACAGTGTAATTCAAAATTACTGCAGATGACGCTAATTTGGTATTCAAACAGAGGTATTCTTCTCATGGTGTATTAATAATAATAATTTATAATTAATTAATAAAATCTTTGTTTGAGAGATGCTCCAAAAGTAACGTCTTCTACTTTATTTTGCTGGGCCACGATGTCAGAGGCAGGTGATAGTGGTATGGCAGTAGAGGCTGAGACTTCCCACAAACATTTTCTTAAATTTTGCTGCCATGTGACTGACTAATAGCAGTAGAGTTAGCAGTCTGACCAAATGGTGTTTGATATGAAAGTGAGTATGAAGTAAATGTGTGCCACTGAATTCCTCCATGCAGAAAAAATGGCACCCACTGATGTTTGTCAGTGTGGATGCGAGAACAGTGAGGCAACAGGTGGTGCATTTCAGCAGTGGTGACAGTGGCAGTGGGTCACCTATGCTGGTGCAGATTTTTATGAGGGCGGCATGCAGGCTCTTGATCATCGTTTGCAAAAGCATATAGCTAATGGTTGTGAAAATGTTGAAAAGTACTGTTCTGCAGCTGAGAATTTGCTCTATCAAATAGTCTTATTGTGCTCTTTGTTGTTGTTACCATGGAACTAAATAGAGTCACTACTTTCAGAGCAGTCTGCATATCTAATATTTTGTACATGTTGCATGGAAAAATAGCTTATCTGTAAAAACCTTTGAACACCTGCCAATTCGAAATAAAACCAACATACGTTCTTATTAGTATTTATTACTTAGTTTCCAATTTTTAAATCAGTGTTCTTGCTCTGCTTTTTTGGCCAAATTCCTTTCTGTTTTCCTGCCATCTGTGTAGGATTCTTAAAATGTTTCATTTCTCCATTATAATCTCAGTGGTACTGTTCAAAATTCACAATGTTCATTATTTTCTCTAATAAAACCCCTGAGTTTGTTTACAGTATGTTTCAGATCCTCTGTACTTGTGCATTAAAAAAAAAAAAACAAAAAAAAACATTATTTTCTGTTTTTCAATGTTCTTAAAGTTATTGTGACCACCTTTTCTTAATTTTATTTATTTATTTATTTATTCCTGCTGGATGACCAGCCTAATACAATTATCTGGAGCAGAGAGGTTATCCTGAGTATGTCCTTGTTTGAGACCATAGTGGTAAGGATGCATCAGAAAATATGGTTTACAAATCCTTATGTATGTGCTATTAAGAAAACCAAGTGCAAAGATCTTTCAGTGCTAGAGGCAGAAGGCCAATTAAAACAATCCTTCAATATTTCTTGACAATATGTTAATCTAAAAAAGGGACTGAAAAGAGTATGTCACTTAATTCTCCACGATACATGTTTCTCTTACATGTGTAGAACAAGTTGCTTACTTGTTAACTCTTAAGATGAGATAGAGGATATTAAATTCTTTTCAAAAATATTTTAAAAGGTCATACAAATGGCTGTTAAGAGTGTGATTGATTTACATGACATATAGCCTTCCCTGGAGCTGTAACATTGGAATTTTCACAGGTGCAGCTAATATTTTATTTTTCATCTTGAAATTATTCCTAACTCGTATCAGTTTTCAGAGTGCATGACAGAGGATTAAGGGTCTATTTTCTAGCTGCATGGTAACAGTTTGATCAGTGTAAAGGAAAAACAACACATTCATTCATTCATTCATTCATTCATTCATTCATTCATTCATTCATTTATTTATTTATTTATTTCTATCACTATCGGTCGTGTGGAGTATAGCAGGACTTTGGGATTGGCAGGAGCAAAACTCCTGCCAGACCATGCACATGCCAACACTGCACAAAATCAGATTCAGAGATAGTCCTTTTTCCAAAAGCTTCCACTCCAAATCTGTTTCTGTTGGAATGTTGTCATGATCTGTGCAGTGTGAGAATATAAACACATCTTTGCAGGTTACCATGAATTATTTTATGACCTTTTAAAGTGTACCAGACATCGCCTGACACCACAGAAAGCATACAGGAATGTGTGCAGTCTTAGTGAGTGATTAGGCAAGAAATGCTGTAGTAGGGGTGATGGTAATAAAGGAAGACAAATACATGCAAGCCCCTAAATAAATGGAAAACTTATTTAAACTATCTCTATGCACACTAATGTAGATGCTTTTCTTTTTAACAAGGGTATTCTAGAGTTAGTAATACTCTCCAGTGCAGCAGAGGGTTGATGCTTGTTTGCAACTTATAAGCAAATGAAGCAACAAAGGGAAAAAAGGGTCCTGAGACTTGTGAGGAAAAGGTTAGAGAGGCAGTTTTAAAGGCTATCTAAGCATTACTAGCACAGATCCAAAAGGATATACATATAAATCTGGCATGGGAGCAGCCAAAAGGATACTAAATATGTTCTGGTTATGTTTGGTTCCCCAAAAAAGAGGAGGAACAAAACCAGTGAAAAGGAAAAGACTTGGGTGATGATTTTCAAACAACTGGTAGAAAAAGAGATCAGTATAAAAAAGACCCAAAAGGCAGACGTAGTATATGAAGTAAGAAGAATAATGATTCAGATAATTAGGAGAATTATATTTGTTCCCCTTTCTCTAAAGCAGCAGATGCCAGCTGCTAGAAGATGAATATTAAACTTGGTGTCCCTGTGGTATGATTCAGAACAAAGAAACCTCAGTTCTAATATCATGAAACAACGCTCTTAAGAACATGAACATTCTTATGTTTCTTCTTCAATACTTTGCTAGGCTTTTACCACAGCTAGAGGCAGACTACAGGGTACCAGTTGGATCAGGCTTTGTTTAGTTTTCAAAAAAGCTGAGACAGACTACATATGGCTTTTTTCCCTCTGAAATTCTGTCACTTTACAGGTTTTTTTTCTTGCAAACTAAAATATTAAAGAAAAAATCTAGAATTTCCTCCAGAATGGAAAATTCAGGGTTTTAATTACTAGTTGTTCACTTTATAAAATGCACGGTTTTGCTGGCTGATGAAGGCAATTTTGAAATCCAGACAGTAATAAATGCCTATTATTTTCATTCTTTGATAAGACCAGTACCTCAGAGATAGAATACTTCTTCAATTCTAGTAGAAAGATTACCATCCGAGCCAAAAGGAAATATTAACTTTATTAGGTGTTCAGGGATATCTGGGACCGAAGCAAATTTTGCATGTTCTGAAAACAGAAGCTGAAGTATTGTCATGGGTCTTTAATAAATAACTGTTTGAATTAATAAATTATTTTCAAGTGGAGAGCTTAATCAAACAAAAGCCATGTATTTTATATATATTTATGTATCTGCATAAGCACAAAGTATATGTGAAGTACGTCTCTGTTCCTAAGAGTGGTTATATGTTTTGGACAAGATACAATCCACATATATGCAGATGTTATTCATGTATATTTGTAGTTCATTTACCATGCTGTCATTAGCAATAGGAGCCAGCTTCAGTTTCAAGGTATCACAGTTAAACACTGTCCTGAGTTCAATCAAAAAACTTGAGATGACTGGACCTCACTGGCAGCACAGTTATCTCTTCACATTCAGACTCTCAAATAACTGCATGCAATGGAGTGTTGCAGTGGGTGGCTACAAGCTCTTAAGAAGGGATATGCAAGCAAGGAGAGGCAGTGATGTGGATCTGTGTATTAAAGAATGTTTCTGCGTTGTTGAGTTTGGGGCTGGCGATTATAATGTTTAGTCTCTATGGGTAAGGGTCAGGGAGAAAACCAAGAAGGCTGACATCCTAGTGGAGATCTGTTATAGACAGCCTTTCCAGGATGAAGAGACAAGGCAAGTCACACAATTGTTAGCTCTACTGTGTGTTCCTCCAAGATAAAGTCTTAAAGGCACAGGAGCAGGCTGTCCTCCTTTGCCAAAATATGAGTCAGAGGAAAGGAGGACTAGTGTGGATAAACAAAGAGCTTTTTCAGAGGGTCCAGGAGAAAAATAGCCTACCTCCTGTGTAAGAAGAGACAGGCAACTCAGGGGGAGTACAAAGAAATTGTTAGGATATACAGGCAGAAAATCAGAAAGGGAAAAACCCAGCTTGAACTAAACCTGGCCACTGTAGTAAAAGAGAAAAATGATTTTTTTTTTTTTTTTAATAAATTAACAATAAGAGGAAGGCTAAGGAGAATGTCTACCCTTTACTGGATACATTGGGGAACATGACCACCAAGCATAAGGAAAAAGATGAGGGTATCAATGCCTTCTTTACATCTATCTGTAGAAGCCAGACCAGTTACCCTCAGGGTACTCTACCTGTGACCTGGAAGTCTCAGATAGGGAGCAGAATAAACTCCCCATGATTCAGGTGGAGACAGTTAGAGACTTAGTACTCCATCTGGTCTGTCACAAGTCTGTGGGTCCAGATGGGATCCACCTGAGGGGCGTGAAGGATGTGGTGGAGGTAACTGTCAAGCCACTTCTCTCCATCTATGAGTGTTCCTAGTCAACTAGAGAGGTCTCAGGGGATTGGAGGTTTGCCAACATGACTTCCACCTACAAGAAAGACAGGAAGGAGGATCTAGAGAACTACAGTCCTGTCAGCCTGACCTTGGTGCCAAGGAATGTTGTGGAACAGGTCATCTTGAGTGAGATCACATGGCATGTGTGGGACAACTGGGGGATTGGGCCCAGTCAGCATGAGTTCATGAAAGACAGGTCCTGCTTGACCAACCTCATCTCCTTCTATGACTAGGTGACCAGGCTGGTGGATGAAGGAAAGGCTGTTGAAGTAGTCTACTTAGACTTCAGCAAAGTCCCTGACACGGTCTCCAACGGTACTTTTCTGGAGAAGCTGGCAGTCCGTGGCCTGGACCGGTACACTCTTTGCTCGGTAATGTACTGGCTGGAGGGTCTGGCCCAGAGAGTGGTGTTGAATGGATTTAAATCCAGCTGGAGATTGGTCAAGAGTGATGTTCTCCAGGGGCCTGCCCTGTTCAGTATCTTTATTGATGACCTGGACAAGAGGATTGGATAAACCTTCATTAAGTTTGCAGACGACGCCAAGCTGAGAGCAAGTGTTGATCTACCAGAGGGTAGGAAGGCCCTAAAGAGGAGTCTGAACAGGCTTTAATCTTTAATCTTTAAACACTGCCAGCTATGGAAGCTTTCTTTAGCCCTCCTGTTCTTGGGGATCAGTGACAATCCCACTTTGTGTATTCCTTGCTGTAGTGCTATAGAATTTAGTCCTTGCAATTCTTTCATTTTCTGTGTGGAAAAGGATGTCAAGAGCATGAAACATCATGAAGAAACATTACTTTCCCACTGAACTTTAACTTCAGTGACAATCCAAAATTTCGCTGCAGAGCATAGTTGGCCTTTTGAGTTGCTAGGGCACACTGGCACACTTATGTCACTTATCAAGTCTGCTAGAATGTTTGGTATCATTTCTACCACAAATTGTGTTTTTTTGTTACTTCTATACCACAGGAATAATATATAAGGGACATTCTTTTGGACCAGCATTTTTTTATTTATAAAGCTAGTTGTCTCCTGTATTGCTATTATTGCTGAATACTAACATGCTCGAAGTTAAACAGAGCTCCATAGATTCTTGACATCAAGATAAAATTGCCTTTGAGAAATGATATCAAAGAACGCTTTTGATGTAATTGCTATAATGCTTATATTACCTCTGCTGATGGCTATGCAAATATGTTCCACAGCAACAACCCTAGCTTTAGCAAGAACAAATACTCATTCTGGCTCTACTTTCTATATGACCATAAATCAGTCCAGTTATCTATATTTTACCAAATTACAAAACTCTTAGACAATTTTTTTTTTGCCAGTACAAATACAGGTGTGCATAAATTCTTTGATTTTTCTTTACAGTGATTTCCACTCTTAGAATTTCTTAAAAAGTAACACATTTCATTCATGTAGTAAACCTTCTGGTAACAAATACATAGAATTCGACTGTTCAGAGAAAACTGTGCTTGCCTTCTAAAATATTGGATAATGTCTAAACTCAAAACATATAATTTAAAATCCATTATTTGGGAAACTCTAACAGTCAATTATTGTTGAATCTGAAATAGAAAAATGGTTTTGTGTGTGTGTGTGTGTGTGGTTTTGGGGTGGGAGGAGAAGAAAGATAAGGAAATGAATTACCTAACACTGATATGTTTTCTATAATGTACAATTATTTGGTTGGATAAAGTTTGTATCCTTCTGATCTATTTCTGATCTACTTTTATTATGTGCGTTTTATCCCCTAGTACATTGGAAACATTTATTAGCTACAGCTTTTTGGTGTAATAGTGCGGTTAAGTCAGGAATGTTTCTTAATATGCAAGTTTAAAAAAGAGGCTTTTGTGTCTTCTTTTTTATTTATTCTGTCTTGCTGAGGTGATTGTTCTTTCAGGATTTTTTCCACTGATTTTTTTTTTTTTTTAATTATTTAAAACTGGTAAAAAGCTTTTACATTCATACCAACTATATATTTAAATCTGCCATGCTGAGAATTTTTCATCCAGTTTTATGTTAATCTACTAAGAGAAGTTTCTTCTTCAACAGTCCAGAACTCCTGGGCTATTTTGCCAAAGATATAATTGCAGGCAATTGCTGACTTTATACAAAAAGTTTTTTAGGAATTAAGAACTCCTCTAACTTCTTAAATCTGTGTATTCTATTCTACTTACCTAGATTAAAGTTACTGATTCATATAATGTAGCTTCAACATTCCCTACTTGTTCTTTCAAGTTATGTATACATCTTATAATTGAGGAGATCAGCAAAGCTAAATGTTACAAAGCCTTAACAACAGAAATGCAGTATGGTAATGTTACCTAAACAACAAAAAAGACATTGGAGGTTCAAAACAGAGGGAGATTAATGACAGATATATTACTGCCAATATTAGTACTGCTTGTTCATTCAACATTTGGCTGCTGAGTTACTTCTTTCTAAAATGGAGCTGAAGCCAATCTTGTGCCTCTTACTGATGAAAGCTTGGCGTAAATGGCTGGTGAGATTGATGCATTTCTCACCAAAAAAAGAAAAAAGAATCACCTTATTTTGGTCCTTTTAGGAAGAATTGCTCCTAGTGTAAGGCACTTGAGAAGTATTTCACTGTTAACAGTCAGATTAATCAGTAAAGTAGCTTGCTGGCTGTGCTCCTTTGCAAAGAATGAAGTAGAGCCCCTTTGCCCACATGAGCCAGCTGCCCTTGTCAGATCCAGGAGTGGTCCCATGGTCCCGCGCAGTGAGCTATATGTGATCATGTTGTGTGGTGCAGGAGTATGTGTGACATCCTTCACATTGCTAAGCAGAAAGCTGTTGCTCTCTCATCAGTGAATATAGGCCTCTACATGCAATGCTCCCACAGTTCTTGTGTCCCAGCATGAAACTGTTCTGCCTGTCTTGAGATTTTTGTAAATGACTTCTAGGATCATGAAGGTTTGCTACGTCTACCCTTTTCTTGACCTGATTTGGACCTTGATTGGCTGAGTAGAGAGCTTTTAGAGAATCCTTCAAATATTCTGCAGAATTCTAGGCATTTGTCATTTTGTGTAGGATATGAATCTGGATAGATAACAGTTTAATCTGGTGATGTATGTCTCATACTATCGACTGCTGAAGTGGAAATCAAGGCAACTTTAGACTAGAGCAGGGCAGAGAAGAACAGTAAATTTCTAAATCTTTAGAATAATGATTGAAGGTAAGAGCATTTTACTTTGAGGTTTGTTTTATGAGTAGTTCAAGTTACTTTTGTGATCAAAGGCTGTAAAACGTTGAATATGTAAAAAGTATTTATTTTTATTTCTGTAGTTGATAGAAAATTCCAACTTTTTGATACAATAATTTACCTGTTTGACCTATTTAAAAACCCTGAAATTTCCGTTAATCTATTACATTTTAAACCAACAATCTCCTCTACTGTTTCTTTCCTATAAAGTAGTTCTATACCAGAAGATGAAGCTTCTGTATTTTTTAGAGTAAGCATTTAGTCTGGCAATGAAGACTAATTAATATAATTCAAACTATAAGCCATTACTGTAATCTTGAAATGAGCAATTGAATGGATTGAGTTTTATGCAGTTTCTAATGAAACTTGACCCCTTTGATTAATCAGAATTCAGAGTAATACAGCACTGTCAAAATGTTACATAAAATTCTTTACCTGAAGCTAGCAAATAGACTGTGGTTAAAGGAGGAAGAGGGAGGAATTATATAAAAGTGACCTCATAATAATAAAAAAGCCCTTATAAAACTCTCTTGTATACATTTATTCAGGTTGTGTGATATTTTTCAATATGCTTTAGAGAAGAACTTTGAAAAAAATGAGGATATCCACAATCACAAAGACATGTATTTTAATATAAGAGCTGCAAATCACTAGTTTCTGATTTATTATATCTAGTATAATTTCAACTAAGAAGTTATTAGTTAAGCAAATTGCTTCAGCGGCACCACATCCAAGAGGGCATGATGGCTTTTCACTTTCAGAAGAAGTAACAATAGTATTGCTAAAAAGAAGTGTAAAAACAATGGGGTAATTTTAAAAATGTAGGAAGCTGACATAAGAAATCATAGCATGGAGAAAAATAACAAGGAGAATGTGCTCCAGTAAGGTAAAAGGTAATGCTACTGAGGACCTGAATTAATACTAGATTGCATACATGAAAATCTTAATCCTTTACTACTTATGTAGCTTCATTTAACTCTGAATATATCAGATTAATATTTTAGAATCATAGAATCATAGACCACTGAGGTCATAAAAGTCTTCCAGAATCATCTAGTCCAGCCATCCACCTACCACCAATATTTCCACACTAAATCATGTCCCTAAGTAAAACATCTAAATGTTTCTTGAACATCTCCAGGGACAGTGACCCCAGCACTTCCCTGTGCAGCCTGTTCCAGTGCCTAACCACTCTTTTGGAGAATAAATATTTCCTAACATCCAACCAGAATCTCCTTTGTTGCAAGTTGAGGCCATTCCTTCTAGTCCTGTCACTAGTTACACAGGAAAAAAGGCCAACCCCCACCTCACCACAACCTCCCTTCAGGTACTTCTTGAGAGCAGTGAGGTCTCCCCTGAACCTCCTCTTCTCCAGACTAAACAATCTCAGTTCCTTCAGCTGCTCCTTTTAAGACTTCTGCTCCAGACACCTCAGCAACTTCATTGCCCTTCCATGGACACATTCGGGGGCCTTGATGTCATTCTTGTAGTGAGGGATACAAGACTGAAAGCAGTACTTGAGGTGTGGCCTCACAAGTGTTGAGTACACAGGGATCACTTCCCCGCTCTTGCTGGCAACACTATTTCGGATATAAGCCAAAATGATGCCATTGGTCTTCTTGCTCACACCTGAATCATGACTTCCAGATCAAGAGATAGAGTATTGAGAGGAAAATTGGTCTGACTTTTAAATGCAGATGTCAAGAAGGCATTGAGAACCTCAGCCTTTTCTTTATCTTTCTTGTTCACATTCTCCACCTCATCCAATAAAATATGGAGATTCGCCTTAGCCATCCTCTAACTGTTAATGTATTTGTAAAAAAAAAAAAAAAAAAAGAATTTTTCTCTTCTACTGCAGTGGCCAGTTTGAGTTCAAGCTGGGCTTTTGCCTTTCTTTTTCTCCCTGCATATTCTAAAAAATTCTTCATACTCTCTCCAAGTTCTCTGTGGCTTCTTCCACAGGAAGTAGACTCTCTCTTTCTCCTGGATCCTCAGAAAAAAGTTCCTTGTTCATCCACATCAGTCTTTTTTCCCCACTGCCTCATCTTATGACATATGTATATTGATTTTTGTCCTTTCTCTCAAATATAATGGAAATTTGGGAAAGCTTTCTTCAAAGGTTTCTTTTTTTTTTTTCTTTCAATTTGAAGTATCATTCTTTCATTGCTTTAGGAAAATACAAAGGCAAAAATGCACTTATGAGAATCATATTCTATTCTCAAATGAGAAAACAAATGAAAATAGGGGCAGTTCTTTACTTCCTGATGGAAGAAAATCTATGCATTAAGAACATTATAATAATACCTAGGACAAATGCTTGGTTTTATGAGTGAGATTTTACTTGTGAATAATACCATTAGTAGACTGATTCATATGTAATCTGCTTGTGTGTATCTCCACTCTTCAGCATCTCTACTTACCAGGATTTTTATTAATAGAAAATGTACCTTTTTCAATCAAAATTATACATCATTTTAGGATTAAATGATCCATATTTCTAATGAACTTCATAAATGAAGATGAACATCATGCCTATATTTATAAAAGGAAGTATGCAAAGAAATAGCCACTGAAAGCCTGTGACAGAGTAACCAGGAATTAAACTTTATATCTTAAGAAAAGAAAACGTTAGAGGATGAAAATTCTCAGTGCAGTATTGCTTCAATTTTTTGAAACAATTCACAGAATTTACCTTGACACAACACTGCTGCCTCTTCAGAACTTTTCCATTTGGATTTTGAGATTAAACTTATTTTTCTGATTATTTTTCTTTTCTAAGTGGAAGGCAGTAGGGATGGAGGGAAGACAAACCATGATCTTGCTCCTGAGCTTTAAGCATTTATGATTTTTCCTATAAATAGCATTTGTATTTCTGTTAACTGTTTTCTTAATACATAAAAAGTGTTTCACAGCTACATAAATTTACAGAAATAATTTCCGGTCTGAGTCATGAGCAGTCATAATCCAGCATAAATGGAACTTACAAATTCTGTAGTCTCCTAATGTACTGCTGTTGGAGGTAGGGTTCTACAATAAGAAGCTTAAAAGGGCTTAAACCCATTGACAACAATTGGATTTGCAAAGAGCATGGAATCAATAAGATTAAATTCTTAAACAGTAGTGTTCAGAAATATCATAAGCAAATGGTTCCTCTTACATTTCAAATAATAGTCACCATAATTCTAATGAAGAAATCTCCACAAATCATGCTTTCTGGTTAATTTAATCTTTCCAGTGATTTCTACAGGAGAAAATCGAATGCAAGAGGACAAATTCTGCTCTCTTTACCGCACTGGAAATGAAACAACACTGTTCATTTAATAGACTTCAGTGAAATTAACTTTGTGTGAGCAAGACTAGATTTTGAGCTCTTTGTTTTTCCATAACTCAGAAATTACAATTAGATAAGAAAACTGTTCAGCAGGAAAACATCCAGTTTGTGTAGATACAGCTGAGAAAGCATCAGTAGCATCATACAGTTCCTGGAGGCTTATAATTGTCAAATGCCTTCCAATGATTGTTCTTTCCCTCCTCCTATCTTCTGTTTCATAGAGCTAGTCATAGGAAGTGGCTGTATAGGCAGAGGATAAATATGCAAATGTAACAGTGATTATATGTTAGCACTGAGATTTTATGCTAGATGTTCGACTTTTTTTTTTCTTTTTTTGTGAAGGAAAGCCTCCATTTTTATTTTTATTTATGTTTTAATAGATCTTATTTAGGTATGTAACATGTTAACAAATGAGTGTGGTAAAAACCCTTTAAATCTGTGTTTTGAATACAATCCTAGAATAAGAGACCTGGCAAACTGCGCTTCTCTGGGTAAAGGATTCTCCAACAAATCAACAACTTGTTTGGGCTCTAACTCACCTATCACACCCCTCCTACCTGTGCTCCGACCACATTAATCCAATATTTGTTTGCCATTCCACTTTGAAGACCTGATTAAGATGACTCCATAATGGTTTTGAAAAGAAAATTGAATGAAATTGATGGGAAAAAAAAAAAAACCACAAAAAAAAAAATTATCAAGGAAAATAAAATAGCACAGTTAGACTTTATGCTACACATTTCTTTCTATATTTCTGATTCTTTCTGTACCTATAAGTAGAGAAAAACTAATAATTACTACTTGTGATTATGTGTGGGTCCTTTTGTAGGTTCAGAGACAGCATTTGTCTGCCAGTATGCTGGACATTCTTCCACTGAGTAACTGAGTAGTCAGAGGCAGCTAGAGACACCCCAAACTAGAGACATCATTGCTGCTTCTTTCATTAACAACATATTATTCTTCATTAGTTTCTTTTCTTCGAGAGGTAAAGCTAGGCAAAATATTAAGGAGTAAAGGGGCAGATGGCTAAAATACGTGTGTATGCTTTTAAAACACATATTCAAACATTTCTTTCATTCTTCACAGCAAACAATGAGAGTACATTTTTCTCCAAAATAGATATTTGTGATATCTGGTGAGAAAATGAAAGCAGTGCATGAACTGCAAATGAGAGCAATAGTATAGAGACAGAGGATGCATTTTAAGGAAATGGATATGTTTTCTTAAATCTGAAAGGCAAAATTGTGTAGGTGCTCATGCTCTCACCTTAAGCAGTGCAAAATGAAGGGGAACAAAGCCATATTCTTACAAGAAAAGAAACCATTACTAACCTAGTTTGCTACTTAGTGAATTTAAGTGTGTCCCTTCATCTCTCCCTGCCTCACTTTTCTTGCGAATATATAGGGATAATGAATCACTAAATCTATTCAGATTAGTATGGAATAGTATTGCAAATTATTTTTTACGAAAGCCTTTTTCAGCCTGAACTTTCTTTATATAAGAAAGATCTTCTTATAGAATGAACTAAAATAGGATGTAATTCTGTCATTATATGAATTTAAAAAATCTGTAATTAACATCTGAGCACTGTGGACACATTTTTAGAAGGCAAAAGCACTGTGGAATGCAGGCTTATATATTTGTTTGCTTATTTAATAATTCAATACTATCAGTCAATACAACAGTAAAATATACTCACACAGATATGTAGAAATTCTGAAATTCCAATATCTATGAGATTATGGTGCAAAGTGAAAGAATTCACTATACAGAATTATTTTCCATATCTGCTCTAAAGAAGCTCCTGTTTCTTTACACTCTATTCAAGGTCTAGACAAAAAGCCCCATTTCTTGCTTCTAGGACTTTTTCCTAAAAAGCTTGATTTTTTCTTGGTTGGCAGTGGGCTATGTTTTGATCTTTGACTCAGGTTTAAACCTTAAACAGAAGCACTAAGATAAATATATACATATTTTGCTGCAACTGAAAGTTTTTAGATCACATCAGAAAGTAAGTCTTTTATTCAGACACTTCATTATTGCATGTCATGGTATGCCATGATTTCTTCTAACTTTGGTGACATAAATTTTTATATTCATACTTCTTTACATGGCTTAACTTAATCAAGCCTTTGTGGGCTTTCTTGTTTGTTTGTTTTGCTTTGTTTTGTTCACTTGTTTGCTTTGGATTGACAGATGTTCATATTAAAAGCATCTCTTTTATAACACATTCATCTTGGAAATGATTGAATTATCTAGCAGATTATTTGCCAGTATAAGATAAATGTATATACTATGAAAGAAAGAACTATTCTACATTTTGTGTCAGCTCAATACATCATGTTCTATGCATTTAAAATGATGAATGCCTGTTCTTTTAAGTATCAATCAGTATCTATCAGTATCAATTTATTTTTAAAGAAAAAAGATATCACGAGATAGAATTGGATCAAAATTTATTATGCAAATGTTTTTTTTAACTCCTCAGGATCTAGGGGTAGGAGAAATTCTCAAAAAACGTGCTGTGAAATATCTCATTTCGAATTCATATTCTTATGAAGACTTATAAATAAAGCATACTGGTTCTGCTATTATTTTCCATCATTATTTAATGAAAAAAAAAAAAAAAAAGTGCTCATGGTCTCCAGGGATTAGATTATCTTCATGTATTATGCTTGTTGTTGAATTATTGCATTTAATTACGTTTTTTTTTTCCCCTCATTTTGTAGTTCCAAATATATTCTGCTTAAAATAGATGTTGAATATTTCCATTAAAATGAAACGGTTCCCAATTTGACTGCAATGTTCTGAGACAATCTCAAAGGAATGAATTTGTCAAACTTCACAACTAGTGTGGAAGAGGTGAGATTAACATTTTTTTAAGAAAAAAACCTTCCCATGGTTTATATTCAGCTGATGTAGAGAAATTTCTCACCTTTCATATTTTTTTCAAAAACCTTTGAAACTTGCAGGGTTGCAAAGTAATGATGAAAAATTATCTTTAAAACTGTTAAAAATCGGGAACTAAAAAGAGCCCATAACAGCCTTTAATAAAGTTTAGAGATGTTGTTGTTGCCATAGTTTTCTTTCTGTTTGCTTTTATGAGCTGAACTCAGGACTTCTTCATATTAAGTGTGCACTACTTCTGTCATATTTCATTTCAGAATGTTGGGAAAACATGATATTTGATTTTTATCTACTGTGTCATGTGCTCTATTTTGCATTTTGTGTGAATCTAACAAAACTTGTTTGTTTTAACAACTGTATTCTAAATAAATTCAGTAATATTTTAAAATTCCTCCTTCTTTCGGAATATTGAAGGAGCATACCTACTTGTAATATTCATGGTAATTATGCATTGGTGGAGTATAGATTACCCATTAACAGAATCCACATTTACCTCAATTTTACAGCAAACTGATCGTTTCACGCTGTCTTTCAGTCTGCTTTTCCAAAATGGAGAGATGTTTCCTTGACTGATTGTCTAAAAAAAATTCAAAAGGAGAGGGGGGGGAAAATGAAAAGAAAACAAGAAAACTAGCATTAATAGCAAAGTCCTCATGCTTTATAAAGATATTGTTTTCAGAATATTTATACAGAAGCTGTCATAAATGAGAATTCAAAAGTACTTGTAGTTATTATATATCAAACTGAAAAAATTGCTTGGGTTCAGCATAAAAGCAAAGTAAGTTTGAGCTTGAAGGTAAGTAATATGAGAATACTGCTCCAAAAGTAATGACTCCTATTTTATTTTTTTGGCTCACAATGTCAGAGGGGGGTGTTGGTGGCATGATAGTAGAGGTGAAATGTTCCCACCAATATTCCATTCCATACTGTTGCTGTGTGACAGATCCAGCAGAGTGGCAGTCTGACAGAATGGAGTCTGTCATGGAAGTGTATATGGAGAAAAGGTGTGTCACTGAATTCCTTCATGAAGAAAAAATGACAACTAATGACATTCATGGACACTTGATGAATGTTTATGGAGACCAACCAGTGGATGTGAGGACAGTGAGGTGGTGGGTGGTGTGTTTCAGTAGTGGTGAAAGTGACAGTGTGTTACTTCTGCTGGTGCAGATGTTTAAGAGCATGGCATGTAGATTCTTGTTCATAACTGGAGAAAATGCATAGCTAATGGTGGTGACTCTTGAAAAAATAATGTTTTGTTGCTAAGAATTTCCTATATGAAATAGTGTTGTTTTGTTCTTTGTTGTAGTTTCCATGGAAATAAATGGGAGGCATTATTTTTGGAGCCACACTTGTAAACTAAAACTCGTCTATTTTTCTTTTTCCTTTTCTTTTTGGTAATTCCTGGAAGGCACTTACAGCCATTCATTTTATCGCCATTTGTTGTGTTCTCTGATACCTGTGCAAACTCCATCCTCTTAAACTCTCTCCACAGGTAATTTTTTTAAACCTTTCCACTCTTTTATTTCCTTTCTTTCTAAGATAATGATGTCACTTATTTATCTATTAGAACAGAGAAACCAAAATTATTCAGTGTTCCAAATGCACTCTTGATAATGTGTTCTATCTATATAGAAATTAGAAGTGCATTAGAGTAAGATTTTAATCCATTTAAATAGTATTAGCAACTGACCAGTACTAGATGTGTTAAAGGCCTATGTATGTTGTCATCTTATTTCTAATATGACAGAAATTACAGCAACACATTTAGTGTAGTTGTTTCAATACACTTTTGCTATCTAACTCTTGTTGAATTGAGAGGTTTAGTTGTGGACTCCTTATAAATAAATAGATAGCAATAAAATAAACATTTTGCGACAATACATTTCCATTAATATAGCTTATATTTCCTCATTCATGACTAATACTCAAAAACAATTATTCATTATGGCATGCAGGGCCATTGTAGAAAAAAGAAACTTCTCATGTTTACTGTGACAAAACTAGAAAAACCAAACAGCAAAAAATAGTGTTTTCATTGTCGTTTAGACTTGTTGGTATCAATCCATATGTCGCTTCTTTCTTACATATACACTGTATTACACAAGTGCACATAGATGAACTTTTTTCTTTTTCTGTGTTTTCTATTTTAAAACACAATTTAAATGTTGGTAAATGTAAAGGATTTTCATAAGAGTACTAGATTCTAATTTCATTCCTGAAACCTTTTTTAATATTGAATGAGCCCTAGGGAAGATTACGATATAGATCTAATAGTATTGCAGCATAGCTGACTACAGCAAGATGAAAGACATTGTATGTCCTCTTACACGGGGTTATTGGACAGAGAAATGGTCTTGGATCTCTACTCAAATAAGTGAGTCCAGAAAAAACTTATCTTGAAATAAGACTCAAGCTTTTGAAAATGTTACTCACCTGTTACCCGTATACTTAAGACCTTTTACCTTTTCTAACATCATTCAATTTTCCCATTTCAGTCTAATGGCTCACTGCTCAACTGATAGTTTTTACTTTAGACCACAGAAAAATGCTGTGTCTTTGTCCTATTTTCCCCACATTCATCCTATTTTCAAATTCTCTGCCAATCTCTTCTGTTATTCCTTGACTTTTTCATTATCTTGCATTCATTCAATGACTTCTTTATTATCTTTGTTCGTATCTTAATCATTCCGTAGATGCTTAATTATTCTCATTCTAATAGATGGGTGCTTGGTCATCTCTAAGACTACAATCACAAACAGTTTTGGTAAGATTTTTCGAGGGTAACTTATATATCCACCTCAGGATTCAATTCTTCTCTTGTTCTGCCTTTCTGATAGTCATCAATACTGATGCAAGGGTGATTCCTACCAATACTCGAACAACATGGAAAAAAATTGTGGTACTTTTTGTTTCATTTTTGATCTTCATAAGATTTGAGCAATACTAAGTTGTGGGAAAAAAAAAAAATCTGTTGCTTCTCCTCTTTCCAGCAATTCAAATTTACCAAATAAAAACCTAATTTATAATGAATATAACCTTAAAACTAATTTGTAGGAAGCAAATAAACCAAGCTGAGTTTTAGTAACTTCCTTCTTCAAAGCAAACACTGAAAAATATCCTTAAACTTGTGGTTTTATTTATACAGTGTTGCACATGCACTTTTGTAGTCAACAAGTTCCAAATAATTAACAAAAATTGGTGACAGAATTTTTTAGTGGAAACACAATCTTGAAATGCCTCCTTTTGGTGTTGCACTGATATCTTCTGTTGACTGCAGCTTTGGTAATGTTTTTGTACATTCCCTGAATTTCTAAATGAAAATAAAAATATCAGATAAATTTAGGCAGCTTGATAAATTAGGTGTTCACATCCATTTGACTCTTTAATATACAACTTCACAAGAAAAATTATCTTGGTGATAGTCATGTTTGTTTCCCTTAACAGTGACCGATTCTGTTGTCCATGAAAAAGATGAAATTCATATCTTTGCAAAGCTCACAGTGCCACAAAGTCCCTCTAGTAGAGGCCAGAAACTTCTATGGCCTATATGCAGTGAGTTCTTGTCTATATTTCTGAGGTACCTTTAAAAGTGCTAGAATGAAGGCTGTTGTGATACAGTGGGAAAAGGAGAGACTGAAGTTGTGGCTGAATAGGCACATAGTAGATTATGCACATCTGCATCAGGAAGATTTGTTTGTAACATCTCATAGAGAGGGTACTTCTAATGCTGTTTGAGAGGATTTTTATTACTTCAATCCCCCCTGTTTAATATTTGTGTAGAGAGCAGTAGAAAATGTATTTACTGAGCATTGTGTGCTGATAATAAGGAAAAAGGATAAACAATATTCTCTGCTTTAAGTGGCAATTTTTTGTTAGGCTTTCTCAAAACCTGAGCTGTAAAACCCAAGATGCGTATGTGACAAGGTACCCCTTGTGATTATTTCAATTGGAATTGTTGATCTAACAACTGAACATGAACAAGACTGATTATATGTCAAACTGTGGGTTTACTTCATCTGTAAGTCAACTTGCCTGATTCCAGTATTTAATAGCATGGGCCACTAAATATTATCTGGCTGCAAAATGCTGTCATTTTTATTTGGTCACATTCTGTGTAAAGTATAAATGCCTGACACATAGGCCTGAAGGTAAACACTTAAGGTATCAATAAATTAAGAAGTTTTGAAATATTTGGAGTAAATTCTCTTTTATCCTGTATGGTCATTTTCATATATGACCTCAAGTTACATACAATAGGTAGTCTCTGCATAAGTGTTATTTTAATTTGTTAGTTTTTTAGCCAGTTGGTAATGTATAGATTAATGGAAACAGGTACAAGACAGTATAGAACTATGCTTTTACACATACACTTGAAGATGTAATGATCTGATCATTCTGGAGCAGTGCAATTGGTGTGGCCATGCTATGCATCTGAGAAGAATAAAGTTGCAGCTTCAACTGCAAGGGGAATATTATTTTACTTTAAAGTAAAAGGGTCTTCAAGGGGAATATTATTTTACTTTAAAGCTCAGCTTTTTTTTTTTTTTTTTTTTTTTTTTTTTTTTTCCATAGAGTTGAACAAGGACTCAGTCACAGAACTGGAAATTCTCTTTTTCTCTCCTATTTTTCTTCTGTAGTGCAGACTTAGTTACATAAGGTACATATATAAGTTACATATAAGGTACATAACAGAAACAAGAGCATCAAATCGTGTCCATTAATGTAAGCGCTCAGGTGAACATGAGTATCTGTTCCATTTATGTCAGTCATTTCCTTCAGCTTTTTACTATAAAACATAACTTCCTTGCCAACAACTTCTCTCTCCCTCTCTGAGTCAAGCATCATTTAAGTCAAACCACAATGTCTGCAAGGAGATCCTCCTTCTCTAGAGTGTACTAGAGGTGTATTTATTCTCGTTTCTCTTTCCTGCCTCAAGAATCCGTAAGCTCAAATACGATGTCAAGACCCTCTAAAAGGCGCATGACAGTAAGAGTGGAAATGAAAATAGTAATATTCTAGGTGAAGAGCTATCAGAGATATATCTGATAGGAGACTATGTCAGCCAGAGAATGGAGTTGGATTTACCTATGCTTGTGTGATTTAAGAAAGACTTAAACAAAAGACAGCCTTTAGTGGAATGTAAACAAGACAACTCTTTAAGGAGAGAGAATTCCCTCACTGGTTCAGACAAAATGCTCCTTCTAATCTTTACGTTGATTCAGCCTCCTTTGAGACTTAGATCCCATTTTCCTGCTTCTCTTCTCTTTCCTCCTCTTCCCATCCTGTTCTTTAAGCCTGTGTCCTGAGGGAAGGTCCACTTTTTTCTTCATGTAGAAGGTTTTCTCTGACACATCTCAGCAGAAGGATGTTTTTGCAAAAGAGATAATTACAAACTTCTTCTGAGAAAACAGAGATCTGGTCAGTATCAGTAGTAAATATAGGGAATAAGCTGAGAGATCTACCCTTCTCATGGTATAGATGTTTAGCGTAGTGTCCTGTAACTGTCTACAGGTTATATGTTCCAGCAGTTAGATAAGTAAGTATTAGAGCTTTTATCAGAACTCTATGGAAAGGAAAAGCAATGCTCTTGTCTCTTTTCATGCAATAGTAAAACCCAAAGTCACCCACCTAGAACATAACTGAGTTAAATTTTCTTTCTGATTCTGAGATAATTTTATACATATTTTTCTTCCAAGGTGAATGCCTGGTCAGATAGCAAAGTTTTTTTGATGGATCAGTACTATCATTTAAAGTTATTCTATTTTCCAAGACAAATTTAAGTACTCATTAGGCCAACAAGTACATGGAAAGTATGACATGTCATTACTTAATTCACTCACTAAATGAACAAATTGGGGAAACCATCAGAATGCACGGTAATAGAGCCTCCTGCTCTGTGAGAAAATGTATGTGTGTGTGATTATCATTTTTTCTTTGGAAAATATTATGGCTGTTTATGATAGGAAGAATACCTAGTGTGTTTATGGCAGTAAACATAGGCAGCTCTGGTCACAGGTTGAAACAGCAGGATTCTTGGAAAGTTTTTGATTGGTAGCAGTGTTTCCACTAGGGATTAGGTGGTTGGTAATCTCTGTTGTCTTAACAGAAGTATTCACAAAGACTCTTGGCGATACTTAGGTTTCTGTGTTCTTTTATGGATCTAGCCTAGAAATTGTTACCTTATTATTACTTTTGTAATTATTACTTTTCATATCAAACAGGACTGGGATTGAACTATGCTTTTATTTTGTTTTATTTTAGTCTCACTCATGCAACAATTAATAGACTTAATAACTTCAAAACTGGTGCATGAATGTTGTGATTCTAGTAGCAGTTATAAATATGGAAATAAAACTATCTTTGCCTGTTGTTATACAAAAAAAAAAAAAAAAAACAAACGCTATAGTCTTTAAGAAGGGTTAGATGCAGATGTGTGCATGGAGACTTTCAGATCACAATTATTCTGTAATTAAAAAAAATGCTGGTTATCTTGCAAGAGAAGATGTTGCTGCATAAATCTTTGATAAGTTAGTGTACAAGGGTGTTGCTGCTATTAATACTGCTTCTGACTGGCATTGTCAATGCTGCTTTTATCTTAATCTGTATACTATTACCACTTTAAGACAAAAAGCCAAATAGGAAAAATTTTACCTCTTTCCTGTCTGATCTCATGAATCTACCATCTGTGTGCAATGTTAGTGCATATATATATTTCATGAAATTCCAATAAAATTATGGAACTGTCTTCTGCAAAAGATAAAACTGGAAGCACGATGAAAAACTCTCACATGACACAGCTCTCCTATTAGATTCCATGCCAGTAGTAGAATTTCACCTCAAGATCAGTATCTATCACAAATAACCACCTATTCCTCTGTGAGATTTAGATTAAGATGTAAGAAGTGAATGATTTCTTGGCAAAGACACTTTTCTATGTCATCTGCAATACACCAATGGAGCCTGTACAATGGAAAAAGCTCATTATCTTAGACCAACTATCATAAACAGCCAATGATAGTGGCCCTTAGAAACAGGCTTATCTTCTAAAAATATTACTAGCCAGTAATAATGAAGTCATTTCTGAAACTGCCACTGTTCTGATCATTAGTGTCTTGGTAATATTATCTTCACTCTTCATTTTCCCTTATCTCCTATTGATGCCAAGAATATCTGATAAGAATAGTTAATCCTTTTTGATGATCAGTATTGCAATTAGCCATTATATATGTGCTCCTATATTGTATTATTTAAAAACAAAACAAAACAAAACAAACAACAACAAAAAAAAACACAAGGAAGGAAGGAAGGAAGGAAGGAAGGAAGGAAGGAAGGAAGGTAGGAAGGAAGGAAGGAAGGAAGGAAGGAAGGAAGGAAGGAAGGAAGGAAGGAAGGAAAAAAAGATCCAGTTCCTGTCTGTGAATAAACACACACTGATTCAGAAGATAATTACAAAGATAAAGGAGAATTCTAATTCCAGACAGTAACTGTGTCCATATGCTTCAGGATTTGCGAACTACAGATGTGTAATATGTCCAAGAACAACAACTCCAACACTCTCAAAAAGAAGGTATTCTTAAGAGGTTGAGATTTTTTTTTTCAATATACAAGGCATACTATTAGCAATGGCTGCTGCTTGTTCTGATTTTTAGAGTTTTGCTTCAGTGATTCCTGGATTCAGCAACAAGTGTTTTCTGCTCAAGTTTTTTCTCTGATATACATATATTTTAGCACAGTATATAGCTGTACTGTGTGTTGTTTGCAATAAAAGGAAAAGAATAGCAATGTGAGCAATGTGTGGCTGGTATGCTGTATAATATCAGCTGAACCTAGATTTTAGGCTTCTCAAAAAATTAGGGAGGATAAAGAAGGTAATTGTGTTCTCAGTTCCTTACTTAGACCAGGAAGTTGAATGATAGGTAAATCAGGTTTCCATCAACTCAAAATCAAACTTCTTTTTCTAGAGTTTTCACCAAAGTGAACGTACTTAGTTTGAATCAAGACATACTTAATTTATTATTATTTTAATTAAATCAGTTCCATTTTCAGGTAATTTTTAAGTCATAGAAGTTTATAAACAAAACCTATGTTTCAAAGGAAGACTTCTCAATGAAAAACTGTAGAAAACCACCCAAGTCCCCCAAAACAATGACTAGGCCAATCATTTAGAGCACAGAAGGCAGATAAAAATCAAACTCCTGTGGGGATTTTGAACTAAAGGCTCCCTGTCACTGAGAAGAGAGTCCCTTACCCAACAACTGTTGTTTTGTTCACCCACCACTATGTTTTAATTCACAATAAATCTGTCCTTCTGTGGCCAGCTGTCCAGTGATGGTATTGTCTGTACTTTGCCATGTAGGAAGCAAATGTTACAGCCATTATGACCAATTATTTTCTGTATGAACGTGGCATAGTGGTATCAATTCTTTCTAACTAATTTATACTTCTAGATAAGTGATCTAGAGAAGGCTATTATAAATTATTCATGTTATCATCTGTTAGAGGAAAAAGTTTCCAAATTTGTCTTGTGCCCAGGGAGCCAAACCCACTGGACCAGGGAAGATGCACTCAGGACCCAACAGTCTGTATCTTTGTGCATCATGCACGCTCAGCTCACAACCCTCCTGTGCCGAGGGACAGAGTGGATTTGTGCTCTTTGGGCCCTCTCAAAAACTGCTGACCTCCTGTTTCTCCATGCACATAAGTGCAAATAAAGTGCCTTAACGGAACATCCCAAATATTGTTGCATTGGAAAGAATGGCTGATTGTTTCTGGCTGCCTAATACCTTACATGTTGTATATAGGTTTCTTACAAAGATGGGTTTGTCAGAAACTATAGCTCACTTCATCATTCACTCTTTTCTTCTGGAAGTGAGGGAGGACTAACATCCACTGTGAAGTCTTTCAGTACATAGTGATTTTAAGAGTATTTTTCAATGTATTCTCTCCTTTTCAACTGCATGGTTCCAACTTCAGTATTACATCATCATTTTTTTTTTTTCCTTGATTCCTGTACTTCTTCAAGTAAAGGTGACATATAGTAAGAGACAGTCCAGAGATGTGATTTTATATGTTATGTTGGTTACAAATTTCATCCTTCAAAAAACTAGTAGTTAGGAATGAAGGCTAAGTTGGGATATTTCTCTGCCAGTTTCTCTGATACTGATAGAACTTTTTCAAATTATTTCCTCCCAGTATAGTAAATGGTCACCTCTTAACTTACCTAGTTACAGTTACTTTATAGTTATAGCAGCAGGGATATTATTTTATATAGCTAAAATGATTAAGTGTGTGCAATTGATTTAACAATTCTGTTTCTGATATTTTTGATTGTATATTTCTGTAATCCTGATATCATATTTTAACACTGTCCAAGTTTTAAATTCACACATCTTGTGATATAGTTTTGTTTTGTTTTGCGAAAGCGTATTTATGCATCTCCTTAGTCATCACTGTCTACATTTGAACAGTGGACGTTCAGTTTTGTAGCATTAATCTCTTCCACAGGAGCTGTAGTGTTATAATTATCACATATGGCAACAGAAATAAGTGGTTATCATGGTGGACCAGGTGCTCATAGCATGATTCATAGCTCAGTGCTCCAGTCAGCTACATATTTATGAGCAACCACATCTCACAGAGAACATAGATGACTACTTAAATGAAGGATTTCCTTTCCTGGGGGCACTATGTCTCATTTTTGAGAGCTATGTTATGGATCCATTATTTTACTGATTTCAGGGGAGGGAGTTCTACATTTTAAAGGCAATGAAATGTACAACTGAACAATAATTACCTAGGAGAGGTGGTCATTAATTTTGGTCCTTTAATGCTGCAAGCTTTTAAAGTGCCTGTTGGCTTTTGTTAGTTGATAGATTTGTTCCTTCCCTATTCCTTCCTCCCTGTCTACCTGCAACAAAGCATGAGTATGAATGTATCAGATGAGTCTGTAGGGACCCAGGATTTTTCAGAAGGATTTCTGTCTCTTACTCTTGAAAGTAGGTTAGGAAAATAGGCTAGCCACATTCTTAAAGAAATATGAAATACTTTATTTCCTTTTTATCATTCCCTAATTTTTGGGGACAAAGAGTGATAAATGTGTTATGGTAAATATTTGTCTTTTCCCTGTAATAAAATAACAGGTTTTTGTTTGTTTGTTTGTTTGTTTTGTTTTGTTTTTGTTTTTCCTGCCTGTAAATACTGGAAATCACATGAACAATTTGGCAAAGAAACAGTGTGTAAAACAATGTTGCTTTGGTGTTTATCTTCATAATATCAGGAGTCAGAGAAAACAAGTATTAAATATAACTCAAGAGAGTCACTCACTAGTGCTTTTTCAGTTCTTAAAAACCTTTAAATGATGTGGAATGCTACCCTTGGTGATTTTTTTCCTTATAGTTTCAGGTCCGAATAACTGGCCTTGACAGGTTGTGGAGTACTGGGAGGATAAATGTGATAATGTCTTTTTATAATTTCTTGTTCTCACACATTGTCTGATGTCTAGTAACACGGTAGATTATGGTGTCTACTTCTTGGCAAAATTGTGCAGTAGAAGGCTTAGGGGCTATGGAAGCGTAGTACAAGTTTTGTTCTTTGATTGTTTCCTTCCCTTGCATGCAGAGGCAAAGAGAGCATGTAGATGCATCATTAGTGATTCTTCACAGGCCTTGTGAGACTGCAGAGACAGTCAATGATTAGGCAACAGTGCATGTCAGCATTTGGACTCCCATATTTCTATCATACTCATGATAGCTTTATTGTAGTTTAAGACAGATTTACACATGTCACCTGGTGTCAGATTTCTGAGTTACTATAAACCATGTGACACCTATCTGTGTTCAACAGGAAACAAGTGAGTCCACTCAAATAAGAAAACGATCTATGCCAAACGTTGTTCTATTACTCCCTGAAGCATCCTCCCTGTTTCTGTAATGACACTGTTTGAATGTACATTTGTCAATTCTCCACTTCTGTTTCTCATAATTGATTATTCTCTTTCTCACAGAAGACTTTCCTGTACTCTGCCTTAATTCAGTTCTTCTTAACTCTGCAACAGATTACAGGACTAATACTTAACTCTATTGCAGAAACTCTAAACTAGATTAGTATTCCTGATAGAGTATTACTTTGAGAAGAAGCAGCTTTGTCAATGCAAAACTTAAAAGACTTCAAGCCAGGTCATACACTACCATAACTAATCCTAGATTTGATGAAGATGATAGAAATATATGGTTTTATATCATAGGAGAATCCTGTGTAATGCTATTTGATTTTCAGTCATTTTACTGTGGAGCATGTGTGTCCCTGCAGCCTGCAGATACACTACAGCCCATAGAGGATCACATTTTAGAGCAGGTGATGTTCCTTGAGGGAAGCTGAAGTCTCTTGGAAGGACTCAACACAATTCTCCATCCACCTGCATCATACAGGGTGTAGGAGGTAAAGAGTTGAACTGAAGGAAGAGTGAAATTAAACCTGAGAATATGGGGGCAGTAGGAAAAGTCATTTAGTTTCTGCCTGTTTCTCACCATCCACCATTCTTTTTTTAGTTGACAGCAAATTGAATTAATTTTCTCACAGTTGAGCCGGTTTTGCATGTAATGGTAACTGGTATGTGATCTTCCTAGCTATCACATATGCTTTTTCATATTATTTTCTTCCTCTGTGCTTCTGAGGAAGGGGACTGGAAGAGTGGCTGGGTGGATGTCTGGCCCTTTGCCAAGGTCAATCCACTAGGTTTCCTATATGCTATTTTTTCTAGATTCCAGTATGTTGTTTCTATGTGTGTTTGAAATTAAGAAAGACTTTTGTTCAAGGAACACTTAAGAATTAGCAAAATATGACATATTAACATCATCATAACTCAATATATCATGATGCAGATTGTTACCTGTAACTGGAGAAATATTTGTTCATGTTAAATCTTAAATGAAAAAGTAGCCAGACAGTATTGTTGAGATGCTTATTGTTCAACTAGGAAGAAAGTTGGCCTAAGTTTTGTTGTTGTTGTTGTTGTTGTTGTTTTTAAAGGGATTTCAAGATTGACTGGCATTCAAGAGTCAGTAACTGACAGGATTGTTTATGTACTGCAAGGCAATTTAGGGGCAGGAAAATTAGTCGTCCTGTTAGCTGTACTTCAAAGACAGCTGCATTCATGACATATTAGTATTTGTGTGTGTCAAGGAGTAATCTAGACCAATCTGTGCCCGTGACAGGGGCAGCAGGCCCGTGGGCCCCCTGGTCCCAGAATGGGAAGGGAAAAGGCGAAGAGTAGGGAGATGGGAGCTGGGCCCGAAAACAGAACAGCGACAATGATCCAAGCAGGAAAATTTAATTTTACTAAATATGATATCAGAATGCAAAATCACACAATATAATTGAAATTGAGGCTAATAGATAAGAGAGTGTCTGCAACTGAAAGGCCTACTTTGAGCTGAAGGTGCATGGCTGGGGAGCACACCCACACACTGACAGGCAGCGAGAGAGAGTGAGAGCCAGAGAGCAAGATCCCGTGACTTCCTCCTGTGGCTTATCTTCCTCTCTGAACATGAAGTCCCCTAGAATATGTACTTCTTCCCTTCTGAGAACCAGGTATCCTGAAAGTTGTCAGTCCACAGAACTGGAGCATTAATTCTTCAATTACCTGTGCTTTACATGATGTTATGATGTGGAATACCTATAACAAAATTATAAAACTGTGACAGTGTGTCAGTCACTAAATACAAAAGAACAGTCAACAATTCTAACAGTAACAGCAACAATAATGAATAGGAGCTGGGGGAAATAAAACAGGTATCATGTTGTATGGGGCAAAAATCTGTAAAACACGATATCATGTGCTTACATAGGATGTGAAATATACAGAAAAAGAAAGGCACATAGACATTCTTGCAGGAGTTAAAAGTACATTGTACTGATCTATTTTTTTTTATTGATATTATCAATGTAGTAATAAAATTACAGACGTGAACTATCTCTATCCAGAGACACTTTTAATCATGTCTTCCAACAGATCATTGCTAAGATGATACTTTAATTTACCTTTGCTTACTCCATTCCATTGCCAGTCAAATCATTTTTGGGATTTGCTTTTATTCTAATTTCCCACTAAAAGACATATTTCTTTCATCTTCACAAGTATACTTGGTTGCATTGCTGCTATTAAAGCTTATTTTCTTCAAAGAAATGAATAAAATGACCACTACATAAGTTAAAATGATGGAATACCCACTCAACCTTTTCAAACAAAACCTTGATGAATGTCGAATGAACAAGAAAGATGCATTTGTGGCCATGTTTAAAAGAAGTATGACTCAAAGGCATAGGGCCAAATCTGTCTCTAAGGACGTCTTTATAATGAGATAAAGAATCAGAACAATGATTACAGTAATTCAGAATAAAATACTTTCCAGGATTCCAGGAAGTTTACACAATGTATGTTACCAGTAGCAATTAGAATTCAATGCAACCACCCACTATTTGGTCCTATCATAATTGATCTCACCCAAAAATCTTGCAAATCACAGACAAACTGCAAGTGTTTAGCAGCTATCCTGTTCTTCTTCAGCTAACTATGAAAAAATAGCTTTCTGTTGTCTCATTTTCACAACACAAACGAGTGCAATATTTTTAAGTCTGAAAGTCTCAAAATGTTCCACAGCAAGAGTCCATCAATATCTATTAACTTATCAGTATGTGTGCCTGATATGTATAGTATCCTCTTTCACTTTCTTTTTCCTTCTCTCCATCTCTGCATACCATAAGTTAACCAGTTAGTACAGGAAAACAATACAGAATACATTGCAAAGATTTGGCAAAAACTTTATGCTTCAGAATGTTACAACAAAGGAAACAATCATGAAACTGCAATTACATACAAGTCTCAGCAAATTTCTATTTTCTTATAAGGAATATTTTCCTGCTTCTTCAAAATGCCTTCTGGATGCTACAGGAAAAAAAATGCATTCCTGAATAAGAAAATTGCTGACATTTATAGAAATAGACCACATTCATTGCATGCAAAAGATCAGTGTTGCTTGCAATTTACTTTTTAGAACAGAATGATATAGCCATTCAAGGATAAAAAAACTACTGATATGAGAAATATTATTATAGGTGTTTTGTTGTTGTTGTTTTTTGTCAAATTTAACTCTTTGCAATAAAAAAAGTAAATAAATTCAGAAAGTTCCCACACTTCAAGGTACATTTTTCCTCCAAGGATAATGTCATTAAAATTGAAAATAAAAAAAAATCTTTCAGATAAATATGTCTCTCAGTTTTTTCTTCTTTCTCACTTTTTAACTCTTTCTCAATTACAGCATCCTATTACTGTAGCACATCAAGTCTTGCCATAGATCTTTTTCTGCAATGCAGATGAAGCTACTGAAACCAAGTAAGGACTCACATCTCTGTAAACAGAACAGAAAGAAACAAGTAAGCAAACAAACAAAAATAAACATAACAAGAAAAAATCCAGAGCACAGGCTTGGTTGATCTATTAGTCTCAGTGCTTTCCATTAAACTGGTGATTTGGGTTCAGGTTTCCAAAAGCAAATTTTGAGTAACAGTCTCTGGGAACATTCAGGAAAACAGTGGAAGTAAAAAAAAAGAAGAAAAATAGCAATAAATCTATGTGGATTTAAAAAGCCTTCATCTTTCTATTATCCTTGTGGAGCTTAACCAACCCTTACCTGGTCACCTAGAAAATTGTAAATTGACACTGTCTTAAGTTGTCAGTGGACCAATAAAGAATCTACCTTTCATTGTTGTTCATCTTGTGTTATGATTGATCTCAGTGTACTGGCTCTTTTCTCAGACCAAAATTGTATATTGAATATATGTTTCTCTAACTGTGCTTCTTGATGTTTGACATCTTCTTTGATCTTCTTTTTTTTTTTTTTTTTTCAGGCTAGGAGTTAAGTTACCTTATTATCAAACCTTACTGATTAGGAATCACTGGTAAAATATTTTGTCCTTCATTCTTGTATTTCTTATTGGCATATTCTGTCTTCTCTGAATGGGAGTACACAGAGAGTGGATACCTGACATCTCTCAAGACAGCTTAATTCTAAACCAAGATCTTAAATCATGTTCTTCTTTTTGAAAATGAGAATCTACTACTACTTCTAAAAAAAAAAAAAAAAGAATACACTCTTGATTTTTTGATTACTTTTTCAAGAACAAACTAAATGATGAGGGTCACACTAATAACTGTAATGTTAGTGTTATACTCTGTCCTAGTTCATACAAATAAACTTCTTAGAATACTAACGTAAAAGAGAACTGATTGATAACCATGTGGCATAAAAGGCCAAATCATAAGTGTCCTTATTTTGTTGTCCATATGCACTTCATTAGTCTTGCAAAAATATATATATATATATATATAAATATATATATATTATTGTTGATGAAAACACTGACACAAATCCATTAAGAACTATGCAGAACATTATTCAGAGTTTAAAGTACGTTGCTCATTTCAAGCATCACAGAATTGCTTTTCTTTTTATCACATTAAATTCTGACCGCATCTTAATATCATCCTTCTACCCCTGAGATTACACTTTTTCTTCTGAATGATTCTCAGCTACTAATTTGGTCAAGGTTAGAATCCAGCTTGGCTCCTTTGGCACAAATGAAGAATAAATTAAGTCAGAAACCTGAAAATTATTGCTCTTTCTAAAAGAATATTTGATGAGGAAAATACCCATAATTTTATTTTAAGTGAGTTTAATCATGGTTAAACCATCCTAGACCATCAGAATATTTGTTTAATTGAATAGAGACATAGAATGTAGCAGAGGTAATTTGTCAGGCTAAAGAAATTTAGGCATGATTCAATTTTCTTCATACACAAAAATCTACACTCCATCCTTTGCAGAGAATGTTAAGCCCATTATTTATCCTCTTGGCATCATTGTTAGCTGTATTACTGTGGTAACTAAATCATTAAAATGTGCTGTTTAGATCATTTCATATGGAGACGTTTTGTGTTGCAAGAATAATGATGATTCTTATTTATACTTTTCTTCATTTCACACAGATACCACATCATTTGAAGATAAAATTTGCTTTCATGTTTTAGATTACTACTGAACTTTTTCGAAGAAAGCCTAACCTTTGTAAAGCATCGAAGTCTCAGTAAACAGAATCTAGAGCTACCAAATAAATAAATAAATAAATAAATAAAAATTTAGAAATGAATTCAAAACTCAACATTTCTGATAGAATAAAACTGAATCAACTTTCTAACCCAGTCTGAGAAACCAGTAACATTTCCAAATTTTAAATGGGTTGTCACTCTCTATACTTTCTCTGAAAAGATCATAGATAATACTAACATTTATCAATAATGAAAAGGTATCTTTGTCAAGAGAATTAAAAACAAATATAATTAAAACCTCAGTTCTTCAGATCTAAAAGTAGCTCTTGCTGGTTATGGCTGAAATATTTGCCTAAAACAGAGTGAAGAAGTTTGTACTACAAGAACAAATTCAGGCTTCAGTGCTGTCAGTCTGATACCTCACGAGATCAACACAGTCATCCGAAACAAATTCCAGTGCTGTTTTTTTTTGTTGTTGTTGTTGTTCTCTAAACTCAATGGTATCTGTATTTCTCTTTATTTGTGACTCCTTTGCCTTGTGAAAATATAGCAAAAGGTCCTAAACAATGTAGTAACAATTCTTTAAGGATTTTTGATCTTACTGATATGTGCACAGAAACGTCTTGTGGAGGAAAACAGAGCAAACAATTCTTCTTGTTTCTTTATCCTCTTTAATATAGTTAAGTTTACAAGTGAGGATACTGATCCAATAACAGGATATCACCTATACTTTTGCTGACTTTACAGTTCTCTCAATAGTTCTTCAAAATATGATACATAGTGATTTTCATTCCAGAAGTGTTCGTGCAAATACATTCCTCTTTTGATCAATGCAGACTTTTGAAGTAAGTACAGCTACTCTAAATCTATGTGAACATAATAAAGAATCTAATTAGACACATTGTCTGGGTGCATTTTTTGCTTTTTCTAATGTTTAGAGAAAGGAGATTGGCTACAATGAATAGATTATAAGAGATGGATTATCAGAAGAGGAAGCTGTTGAACATGCAGTGAATGTTAACACTGATCTATTGTATTGCTTTATTCCTAATTTTATGGCTAAAATAGTCAGCATTTATAGTGGTTAATAAAAAACAACAACAAAGAAGACCTGAAAAAACACGCAGATCAGAAAAAGGTCGAAATCCTTGCACACTTAAAAAATGTACATCATATTAACTGTTTAAAGAGCAATAAGGATAAGAAATTCTGTCTGAAAGAGCAGGAGGAGTTATTATGTTGAGGATGCAGACGGAAGTCCTGTGTCCTAGATTTAGGGAAAAATCTACAACATGACAGCAAAGTGCTTTTAAGAGGATTTAAATGTTGTAGTATTAACTGGCTGCTACTGGACACAAGATAAAGTCTTCAGAACAGGGAGGTAGAGGTTCACACATGGTGAAAGAAGGAGAATTACAGACAAAGGCAGGGAATAGATGAAGTACTAAGAGAAGAGAAGTACATTATAGACATTTCAGTACCCTTTTTATACCTCAGTTATTCCCTGAATGACTATTTCTTTTAGGAAATACAAATTAAATGGAAAGGCTAGATTTTGGAGATGTTTTAAAGGAAGAAGTGACAGGATTTAAAGCAGCCTGAATGTAAGAGATAAAGGACAGAAAAGTGTCTAGTATAATAAGTTACCTGTTTGGAGGATGAGAGGGATTATATAGGCTTATGAAATGATGGGAAAGGATGCCAAGGTGAGGACATGTAAAATAGTTATTTGCTTCTGTCTAAGAGGTCTCTATTTCTGAAAAAAACCTGCAGTTTTCAGAATTGAAATTCAAAATATTTCAAGCATTACAGAAATACAAAATGTACTTAAAAACATTCAGACATAAAATGGTTTATATGAGAAAAGGAAGGATTAAAATACCAGATAATAGGTATCATAGGTATCCAGACAACTTCGCTTTAAATTACAGATCTGATTACAAGGTGTTGACTAAACCAAACTGAATGAGTTAAAAGAAAACAACAACAACAACAACAAAAAACCTTAAACAACAGTGAAATAGCAGAATGCATCTATTAAAACAAACAAACAAACAAACAAACAAACAAGCAAAGAAGCAAGCAAGCAAACAAACAGAAACAACAACAACAAAAAAACATTACAAGTATATTCTTTTGTTTTATCTGGCTCATAAATTTCTACCCTTTGCCTGTAACAGATATGTCCAAATTGTATTGGTGATCACAGGAAGATCTTAGAGAAGGAAGAAAATTGTTTTCACATAAGACAGTGTATCATCTTTGTTTCATGATGTCTAATTCTTAACTACAGTGTATCAAATCAATTCTCCTAGATAATAGAGAAAAATCCATTGCTCTTTTTTTTCTTGCTTTCCTTTTTCTTTCCTTCTTTTTGAATCTATTATTTTTTGGTTCCAATTCTGTAATATTAATTGGATCAAGTCAGAATTAATTCCACTGAGACTGCAGCATGTGTCATCATCCTGTAAGCTCTTAAATCCCTCTGAAACATCCTTCAAATGTTTTTGTAAGTGGACAATCCCCTTTACAGAGTCCTTCACTACACAAAGTGTGTTCTGAGTTTTCATCAAAGTTGTCCAGGCCTAATGTAAATTATAATGCATATATGGTAGCTGGATAATGTGTAAAAATAGTCTTGCAGGGAGAGGAACATTGTACCCGTACAAGCATGGAAGATGATCATCGGTCTCATGTTGTTCAGCCTCCTACCAAACAAGAACTATTGAAACTATGTAAGAATAATTTGTTTTCACACTCTAATAAAGATAATAACCATATTCCAAGTTAGAATTTTATTTATTTATTTTTATTTTTTTAAGGCAGCTAAGAATTATAAATAAGCAAAATTTTTTTTTTCAAGTACATAACTGACCTTTTAAGTAGATAAGTGTATATTTCTGGTGTGTTCCAAGGTGAGGATTAATCTTTACCATGGCACTTAAGTGACAAAATTAAGTGACACTAGTGACAAAATTTGCATATTTATTTAGGGAAAAGAGTGCTACTCTTCTTTGCAATTTATCTGTGATGTTTCTTGCAGCTGCTCCTTTATTTGAGAATATTGACTCATACACTTGAAGTCCCTACTGGTTAGGAAAAAAAAACAACAAAAAACACTTTATTACAGAAGTATTTGTAGGTTCTACTGGAGTACACTATGGGCTTTATATGCTGAGTCAGTTCGAGCTTGCCCTTTCAATTTACTGCTGTAAATACTCCCAGTAAAAGAAAAAAAAGAGCAGTAAGAGTCACTAAAGGCACAATGTGGGTTTGCAATATATATATATATGTATATATATATGTATATATATTCCTCTGGCTTATTTTATGTATGCAGTTCTTGTATACGAAGAGGTTTCCTGCACTGAAAACACTACAAGTGAATAATTTAGCTATAGATTACTCCATGCAAAGTTTTTGTTTACTGTTTAGACTATTTCTGGTACCGAAGATAAAGCAAAGGTAAATTTGGTAGTAGAATGATCATCTCTTTCATCTTTGTCTGTAAAATATTCTATTTGTTTCTTGGTGACTATAGATCTACATTAATTTATACAGAAGTCAAGGAACTTCATGAACATGTGTGTATATGCATGTATTTGTTTACAAAAATGTATTTCCACTGAAATTGAGTGCTTGTTTATCAATATACATATCAGCATAAAGGAAACTAACATTTGCTCTAGCTGCATTTGGAAATAATTATAGGTCTAGGTTGTTATTCAAAAGTCTATTTTTGATTATCAGAAATATGAACTTCCATTCATAGTAGAAAGCCAAAGTTATCCCCCCCTCCCCCCCTCCCCCCCCCCCCCCAAAAAAAATAGCAAAAAGTTTTCACCATTGAGAGAATCAGAACAACTTACTTTTGATTGATCTTGTTATATATTTGCATTTTTAATCACTTGGGATTTAGGGACTACTATGCACATAGCCTGAATAGTTATTTCATATTTAGGGAAATGTTAAGAGAAATGGAATACTAATGATGTTTGGCCTGGTCCTGGGAAAGGTTAGGGAGTCTAGGCATAGACAGTAAGCCCTGTCAGTTCCCTTAGGGCCATGACAGGCACTAAGTTTTTTTGTGTGATAATAATATGAAGTGAAAAAAAAAAAAGAAATTATAATAATACAACAAATTTCAGTAGGTTTTGGAATGTTTCTTCCCACTGCATCTGATTTTATTCTTTTTGTAAGCCTGAATGTTGTTGATTGCATGGAAATATAGCCTGTAAAGATGTCATAGCAGGCAAAATCTGTTCTAGTGTTACCCTCCAATGCATCATAATCAAACTATACATTATTCATTTGGCAAAACTTACTGGAACATTGATCCTTTATACAGTATTTTAGAAAACTTTTCTCTGGAGATTATTCATATCTCCTGTGTCCATTTAAGCAACATGAAATACCTAAACAGCCTTCTTTTTGAATGTTTCAGCATACCTTGTTTAAATTCAATTGGAAACAAGAAGCATAACATTGTAGAGAAATAATAAATTATTACATTATTGCATTCATATTGTGTAGTTTTTCTGCTGGATCTTACTTTCTGTTGGCCTAAAAGAGTGGACTAAGGTAGGAAACCTGACAGTAACCTCAGTTGTCTCAGTCATATCACAGATCTCAGTAAAAAAAAAAAAAAAAAAAAAAAAAAAAAAAAGCATCAACATTTCTGCCAGAAATTCTGAAGACATGGGTTGACTTATTTCAAAGACAATACACTGGTATTTTTTAGAGAACCCTAATAATTGGATTTACTAAATAATTTTGTTCAATCTTAGATTTTGGCTTGGTATGGAAATTTTTGGCATTACTGTTAAAAAGAAACTGAAAAAAAATAATGACTTGAGAATTTTTTTTTTTTTTTTTTTGAGATATATGCTGAATGCTTACATTTCAGCTAAAGGAACTTATTTTACTGGAACAGTAATTGTAATTTTCTCTGTGGTCATGTGCATAGTACATTTCTACTTTTTTTTTTTTTTTTTTTTCATCCCTTTTTCCTGTCATTTCTTTGGAGGAGCTGAAAGTTTATATCTCAAATATTCATAAATAAAAACTATTATTCAACAGCCTACACATTGAAAAGTTTTGTTTATTAACCACCATACATAGTTGAGAAGGTAAAAATATGGGAGATTGGGTTTTCAGTGATTGTTTTATCTACTGCATACATCTGTTGCTTCTGTCTATAAAGAAATCCATACTTTTTGAAAGTGAATAGAAAAATTAATGCATGGAAAACTGATAAGAAATCCAGTAAACACCATTACTGTGTCACTGAAAATTGTCAAAGTAGAAAGAGATCTGATTTTGTGATGAAGAATGTGAGCACTGTGTGTCTAACTGACAAGTATTTCCTAAGATATATGAGTGCCCACATGAAGGCTAGAATGAGATTTGAATATGTTTAAAATCACAGATCGTACTCACTTTGAATTTGATCAGGTTTTCTGCTGCTTTGGTTTGCTCGATTTATGTCTTTCAATCAAAGGAGTATTGTAAAATTAAATCTGATAGTTGCTCCTCTACTAAAAACTTCTGGATTTTTATTTATTTATTTATTTATTTATTGAAAGAGCTGCCTTCTAGTTCTTTAAGCACAGTTTGAAAGGATTTTTCTGAACGATAACACATTAGTAGACAATTAAAGAGAAAACCTTTATAATTTCCCACCAATGCTTTCTGCAAATTCCCTTTATCAGATCTTCTGTGGTAAGCAGTTAAATTGGGTAACTGGAATTAAAGAGTTAATTGTAGTGAAATTCATGTTGATGTTAATGTTATAAAACTTAATGTAATATTTTAGCTTTTAGGGACAATACTTGTTTGATTGTTACCATCTTTATATCTCCTAAGACCAATTGGATAAATACTGTTCTGAATCAGGAAAGATTTGACCCTGGACACTTATAACAGTGAATAAAAGCCTGTCTCCTACTCTCTTTCTCTTTTACCTTTGTGAGTTATCTCTTTAATCCAATGTTAACTAGATTAATGTAGAAGAAAAAAGCTTTTTTTTTTTTTTCTGCACTATAAAATGCTTAAGCTGAGTGCTGTGTATATCCTGATTAGTATTACGAGTATTGAGAACCTAATGAGCTTGTTTCTTCTTTCTGAAAGGAGGGGGGAAAAAAAAAAAAAAAAAAAAAAAAAAGACTGGCCTAATGATTTTTTTACAGCCAGCAAAATCACTGCAGTTAATATACTGCTGTGTGGGAACTGCTTCTCGCAGCTGTTGCTGCATACATCCACTGTTAAGTACCGGGGTGTAGAGGGTCTTACTCTTGATTATGAAGGGAATCAGAGACGGAAAGGTGCAAGCAATGCAAAGAATGATTTGGAAGAACAGCCTTTCTCCAAGCATAGTGACTGCACTTTCTCCTAGGATTTTTTTTTTCAAGGCAAAGATTTGGTGGAGATCTTAAAGCTGGGCCAACTAATGGATCTTTAATCAGTGCTGTAGTTCATATCCTTTGCTCTGCCACAGTTGTCTTTCTTTTCATTAAATTCTCCTGAAACTTCTCTGAACCCAGTTACATTTACAGATTGAATGATGAACTCTCCTATAAAGAAACAATGTCTCTGAACTAATTAAATTACTTTCACATACTAATAAATTTGTTTTGTGAAGATGAAAAACAACATGGAAGATATATCTAGGTTGCATTGAAAGTAATTCCTCCTTTTATTTCCATGGAAACTGCAACTGGTAGAAAGAACACAATAGCACTCTTTGATAAAGAAAATTATCAGTTACAAAGCACTATTTTTCAACACTGTCACCACCAGTAGCCAATTTGCACAGATGAACTGATTGAAACACTCTTCATTTCATACTGTGACATCTGTGCATGGCTGTCTGGAATGTGACTTGTCTTTCATGTTGCTGTTGGCACTGCTGAAATGCGCCACTCACCACCTTACTGTGCTCACATCCACTGTTTGGTCTCCATAAATGTTCAGCAAATATCCATGAATGTCAGTGGGTACCATTTTTCCCACATAGAAAAATGCAGTTGCGTACCTTCGCATCATGCACACTCCTGTGTCAGAATTCATTTTGTCAGAGTGTACCTGTGCTGTCATCTGTCACATGGTGTCATGGTTTTATGATTTTTGGTTATCGGTTTTCCACATCATAACATCATGCAGTATACAGGGAATTAAAGAGCAAATGCTCTAGTTATGGGTACTTGTCCGGAAGAGAAAAACTATGTTCCCCAGAAGACTGTTCAAGTACTCTTATCATTCCTGCTCAGGGGAACAAATATAAGGCCTGTAGGTCACCTGACCTGGGTCATCTCGTCTCGTCATGCTTGCTTTTGGATCATCTCACTGCTGCTCCCAACTACACGCAAGGCTTCAGTATTAGTGTAAAGCCTTTAGCTCTCAGACAATCCTTCTTTCAATTATATTTGATTTTATTAACAATTATATAGAATTATATTGTATTATAGTAAGTTATCATGCATTCTGATACTATATTTAGTAAATTAGTTTGTTTCTCCTCAGATCGTTGCCGCTGCTTTTTTAATTATTCTTTTTTGGGGGGTCCCCTGTTTCCCTTTTCTGGAGGCATGGATTTTGCAAAAAAATCCCTCCGCCCCACTAGTTATGGAACCGGGCTGGACCAGCCCGTAAACCGTCAACACATGGCAACAAAACATAACAGAATATTAGCAGGAAGGTCTAACCTATACTGCCATACCACCAACATCTGCCTCCAACATCATGGGCCAACGTAATAAAATAGGAGGCATTACTTTCAAAGTAGCTCTAGTATATGTCATAATGTATAGAAGTAGACTATCTAAGTTACTGATGCTCTTTTCTTCCTACTCTGTAATTCTTGTCATAAATCTACTTTGATATAAACAGAGAGAACTGACAAAAACGTTTGGTTTTTATTTTAAACTAACCTAACCTCTTGACTTAGGAAAATCTGTTGTTACTGCCTCAGGATTTAATGCATACTTTGATTTCTTGTTCTGTAAGTATTTTTAAAAGACATTACATTCTTCTTTGGCAAAAGAATTAACATTAATAGCTTACTCTGATAATATTATTCTATACATTTCAGAAACCTAATGGTAATTTTTTACTGGAATTTTTGATCTTTGCCTATGTTGCCAGAAAAAAAATTGGCACAGAAAGATTAGTGTACTGAGTCACAACTTTTAAGAGTATCAGGAAAACAGACAAGCTGTTTAAGAAATCTATTTATATTTATTGTTAAAAAGAACATGTATTTCTGTTGTGTGGTTGTTTTTTGAAGAAACACACAATAATGCTCCTAAGCTTGACTGTACATATTGGTATAATTCACTAGGTCTTTTATCTGCATTCATTTGCATTTCTGCAAGTACATGTGTGTCTATAGGAGCCTTATATTTTCAAAAATTGCTATCTGTAAGATTCATTATGATACACAGGGATGGTTGTGCTACCAAATTATCACATTAAAATAACCCAACTTTGTAATAATAAATGGTCCAACTGTTGCAGTGGCTATAACAGCAACATGGTTTCAGTGAATTGACATATGGTTATATTCAATTAATTACTTGAGCATTGGACTGTACTGTATAACTGTATATATGTAGAGAGTTTAGAACATGTTGTCACTGCAGATGCTGTGATAGAAACAAAAGTAGTGAATTAACTTTAGGGAAGCATATTGCTGATTTAGGAGTGTAATGGTCCCTGACAAACTCATTCATAAGTGTTATATACTGTTGACATAATAGCACAAGTTCAGGAACATTGTCCTTAATTGTCTTCTCTTGTTAATGACAGGTTTTGTTTTTTTAAACAAAATCAGGGGAAAAAAAATGTATTATCCCAAAATAAGGCAGATAGAGCATAATTTTGTATACGTAATAGTTTTATTCAGACATGCTTATACTGGTAGGTAAGACATCTGATTTCAGAATTGCTATCAGGGGATTTTGCGGGTTGTCAAGCTCTAAGAGGTTGATGATATAGTCTCTAGAACCGGTTGAATTGTTTCCCTGTGAAAATAAATTATCTAAGCAATTACGCCTTCTTTACTCAGTTAGACAATCATTTATCAAATGAGTTTCATTCCTTAAATGTGATTTTTATGCATAAATGTAATCTGAATAGCTTAGATAGCAGCTTGTAGTCTAAGGGGTATGTGTAAATTGTCCACTGTGACTATATTTTACCCATAATTTGTGGTGTGTAATTGGTTTCATCAGATGTTTTTTATTGATCATTTGACTGTTTAGAAAAACCATGTAACTGACAGTTTTTAAGCAGAGGAATAACAAATTGAATGTTAAAGTGATGATAGCACTTCTATAAATACTATTCAGTTGCCAGGATTTTGAGAACCAGTGTAACTTTCAGAAACAAACAGAATGTACTTCCTGTGACAAACCTCTGGTGCATGTGGCAGCTTATTTTTTATAAAATGTTATTATTCAATCTGGTTTCCATTTAATCTTCTTTTTCCTGAAAACAAAACAAAAAACTAACAAAGTAGAGATCATCAGTTTTAAGGCATTTTGCCTTGGTCTGAGTATTTTGTTCCTGATTATTATTATTATTTTTACGCTGAGACAAGCATAAGAAGCCAATGCAAATTATCTCCCCACGTATCTCACTGTGCCCTTTTTGGGAGTAATACTTCCTCAGAATTCATTGTCCAGTTAGAAGGTTAATGACTTTTGCTATGGCAATTCCACGTAAGTATTGGAGAACACCTTTGTAAAAAGTGTATTCCAGTATTAGGCTATTCTAATTTTGCGTTTTTATTGAGGATATTTAAAAATTGCAAGAGTTGTTCAACCAAAAACTGATGAGACTAAAACCTTTTTTTCCATATCTGGATTTGCTTTAAAAATTATGTAATGAAGAAGCAGATACTGTTTTAAAAGTTTTAGTCATGAAATAGTTAATGAGAAAAGAATAGTTTGGGACCTATTAAAGCTTTCATTAAATTGGTTCTAGGTCGAGCTAGCTCACCAAAATTCATTATATTACAAATGACAGGGATGTTTTCAAAACTGAAAATGTATTGGAAGGGAGAATAAAGGATACATTACCATTCACTATAAGATGACAATGTCTTTTTTTTTTTTTTTTTTTTTTTTTTTTTGCCTGACAAATTTTTGTTCAGAAGCAAATGAGTTATACTCATCACATGAAAGTTTTTTCATTGAATTATTTTTCTCTCAGGCAGCTGTAATATGACACAGAGGGAAACAAACAGTCTAATCACCAAAAGACAAATAATTCAAACACTTAGTACTGCACTCAGTAGCCTGTGCTTATTCATGACTGTTTGATATTGTGTCAGAGGGAGATGACTCCTCAAACTGTTCACTGCAAATTTTTGTTAATGTTTCCTTTACTCCATCGATCACCTGATGATTTCATCTTTTGGGAAACTCTTCCCAGTGCAAATGACATAATCTTCTGGAGGAGAAAACTACTGTCATGGCTAGGGAGCTAAACTGGGACTTGAGTAACTAGGTTAAGATTCTATCTATCTCCACTCACTTTAACTCTGAGCATAAAACTTACTGGGGGTATTGTTTGTTTGTTTGTTTTTGTTTCTTCTACTGTTTTTAAAAGAAAGTTAATAACGTTAATAACATTAGAGTAAATAACTTCTCTCAACAATTCTCATCTCATTAGTAAGTTTGTTGTAAGTACATTGGAGAAAGGACCATAGCTTATATCTTGCCTTCCCTAAACACTGAAATAATGTGAATCATATTCCTATTGCTGTAAATAAACATTCAAATCTATAGATATTCAACAAAGGAAGTGAACATTTGTGTAAGGGATTTTTAGTAGTTTCTATTTTATTTTTATTTTTTAAGCAGTAGGCTTTAACATTTGAAGGAGACAGATAAGAAAATACAATAACTGCTTTAGGACACTTTTTCCTGTATTTTGTTTCTCTCATATTCTTGCATGTGCTAGATGCTTTGTGGTGGGTTGACTTGGGCTGGCTGTCAGAGGCTCACCCAGCTATTATTTTTCTCTGCCTCAACAAGCCAGGGAGACAGTAAGAGGGAAAAGGTTGTTGGGTCAAGATAAAGACAAGTAGATCACTTTCCATTTACAATCAAAAGCAAATCAGATGAGGAAGATTAATTTAATTTCTTGCCAAATAAAAACATGGTAGGATAGTGAAAATAAAATGGTAACCACCTTCCTTCACATTCCCCTTCTCCCCAAAGAGGTACAGGGTAATGGGGGTCAGGGCCAGGGTCAGGCCTTAACAGCTTCTCCCTAACACTCTTTCCTCAGGACACTCAACATGGCCTCCCAACAAGCCACAGTCCATTACAGACTGGTGCAGCATAGGTCCTTTATATGATATGCATCTCTTCAGGAATAGAGTGCTCCAAAGGGGGATCTCTCAAGGGCTGCAGTTCCTGTCAGGAACCTGCTACCCTGTGGGCTCCCCCATGGCTGCACAGGGAGACCTGCCCCTTGTGGTCCCTGTGGGTTGCAGGGAGACTGCCTTCTCCTCGGTGGGCCTCTCCTGGGCTGCAGGGAGCTGCTGCTCCTTGCCTGGAGCTCCTTCTGTCTTCCTTCCTTGGCGCCTGCAGGGCTGTTTCTCTCACATTTCTCACTCCTCCCTGTTATGGAGGGAGGCTGCTGTTGTGCAGTAGTTTTTTTCCTTGAATCAGCTCTCCAAGAGCACACCCAACATCATTGATGGCTCAGCCCTGACAGCAACAGGTCCCTTTTTGAACTTCCTTTGTGGAAGTTCAAGAAATGTTTAGATATTGTACTAAGGAAAATGGTTTAGTGGGCAAATACTGGTGGTATTGCCTGGATGATCTTGGAGGTCTTTTCCAACCTTGGTGATTCTATGACCCTATGATTCTATGATTTGAGGCTGGTTCGGGACTGCCATGGGGCAGTGCTGTGCTCTGCTCACAGAGGCCACCCTTGCAGCTGCCTTGCCATGAAAATCCAGTAAAGCAATAATTTTCTCCAAGCTATATAATCTGCAAGAAAGCAGTTCAAGAAAGCTATTTCATTATTTGTCATTCTGAAAGTCCTTGCAACCTAAAAAAATGATATATGTATATGTGTATATAGATATGTTGCTTTTGTGGGTTGTGTAGTTGGACACTATATTTTATTTTCTAAATATTTTTATGGGTGTTACACAAAACAGTTAAAGAAAATAAAGAGACAGTGTAGCATTCAGATAGAACAAATTATATTGATCCTGTGTGATTTCATTACTAAATGAGTTAAGAACATACATACAATCTATTTAAAAGAAATGAATCTCTGAAGAAAGAGTCTTTGCTTAGTACTCTGGGTACACATAAGCATTTTTGGAATGTGAATTTATAATCAGAATTCTTAATGACAAATCTAACAACGTAATATTTGGGTAAATAATGTATTACAGTATCATATCAATTTTAGTAATTTATATTGCATTGTACTTCACTGTTAATCTTTAAAATTATATCATTATAACAAATTAATTTTTCTCCTTGCAATTTCTTTGTCAAATTTCTTTGCCACTATTACTTCACTACCCTTAATGGAAGAAAAGAGAAGAAGGCACACTGCAGTGCAAGATTAAGTTTACTCAATTTTGGATAATCTGTGTAAAGCTGGAATTCTTGTTCTGAAAATCAAGCTAGAGAAATGCTATACTAACTGGACACTCAGGTGACACAAATGTAGCAAAATGTGCCAAGTGAATCTGGTTTCATATCCTTTAGGATGTTAAGTACTGCTATACTAAGTGAGCAAAGCATTGCAATCCATGAGGTCCTAATATGAGTTGTCTACTGAGAAAAAGTGAAAGTCTAAAAAATGCTTAGGCTTCAGTTGATGCAATGGTCATATAAGGTTTATGGTTTATATAGACTCACAAATTCTGAATTTGATTTTTGATCTAAAAAGAACAAAAGTTAGGCTCTGGAAGACTGAGAAGTTGTAAATCATACAATCCTCCTTGAGACCAAAATAAGAACTAAAAGTAAAAAGCTGAATTTTTAGTCTTGCTTCCTGTACAGAGGAGCAACTTAACAGTATGCTGTATAGGGCTGTCTTGTCTGTTTTCACAAGTATAACATAGAACTGTAAATCCAAATCAGGAAGACCAGCTGTAGTCAGGGAGATAAGGTATAGGCCTTGAACAGTAATATGAATCTTGATTTTGCTCGTTTGAAAGCACCAGAAAACATTAAACTGCTAGTAAACTTCTACCCATGTCAGTGAAGATATTACAATCTTAAAAAAACATAATGGTTTGAAATGTTTAAAAACCATCCAGTCTTCAATACTCACAAAGACTGAATGATTCTATGTTTTTGTCTGTGTATTACAGCAATGAGAGTTCAAATGAATAGTGAGTATTTTCCTATTGAAAGTTTAAAAGGAAAGAAGCATTGACTGGAAATGACTTGAAAGTGGTAGATGACATACAGTTAAATATTTTTACTCCGTAGTTAACCACAGTAAGAAAGAAAATGAAATTTGCTATGGGGTTCTAAGCAAATTAAAACCCATTATTTTCTATATGACTTGTACATTTAGACTTTTTTATTTCTTTATCTGATCTCATGGTTAATAAACAGTCAGTATATCATATATAAATGAAACTAGTGCAAAACATAGAACTAAATTGTTTGATTTGTTTTCATAGACATATATCACCCTATATTATCAATGGATTTCATTTAAAAATGCATCCAGGTGGATACATCAATGTGTGTCTTTCTAAGACTGTGCACATTTATATACAATTATCCCAGTTGCTATCAGTCAAGATTTCTTTATGAAAAGTTTTACTTGATAAAAGGGAGGATTGATGTGACCTATATATGTGTTATGCTTTATTATATATATATAAGTGTTATGCTTTATTACTGTCTCGCTCCAATTTATAGGAGGGAGAGGAGGTTCTTTGAAATATGTATGCCCGGCGTGAGATTAAGAAACAACGGTTCAAATGTTGGTCCGACCAGTTTATTACAAATGTTATTAAGGGAGATGAAGTAAGGGGAGGACGGACACTATTACGGATTGGGGTGATGGGGAAGGGAAGGCGAGCGATAGAAAAGATAGAAAGAGGCAAGAATTGCGTAAAGCGGGGATAGTCACCACCAGGATCCAGCAGCAGTCCCGTTGCACGACGTTCCGACGGTCCAAGGCCGAAGGGCAGGAGCAGCGAGGCCGGTCTTGGGCAACGAGAGGGTGCAGGTCAGGGAGGAAGCAGCAGGTCTCAGGTAGCAGGCCCAGGGAAGTCCGTCAGCAAACGGTCCGTAGGGAAGGATCTGAAGGCAGGAAGCTCGTGTCGTGGTGAGAGATCATGAGAGATCAGCCTCCACCGTTGTGGTGAAGGATCAGATGGCAGAGAACCCCTCAAGTCTGTTGTGGTGAGAGATGAGCCTCTACCATCGCCGTGGTTGTTGGACCCTCTTTTATCCTCCATTTTCTGCTGCCTATGTGACATTCCTGGGTGATTGAGCAAGAGTCCTGTGCATACCTCCTGAGATGGCCATTTTCCTTGAGATAAGTCCACACAAAAGACCATTTCCTGGCCATTAGCAACAGCTTATCTCTCCCTCGTTGCCCCTGGCCTTGTCCATCTGTCCTTAGCCAGGACCTGTCCATCAGTGTCCTCCAGACAGCAGATTTCTCTACCTTTGCCCGGACTTGCCTGGACTTGTTCCTCAGCAAACTTTGAGTCAATCATATAAAAGATTAATCTCTTACAACATGGCATTGTTGAACTTCAGAAATCCTTTCATACCTACATATTTCTATGTTTGTTTGTTTGTTTGTTTGTTTTGTTTTGTTTTGTTCTTTTTTTTTTAGTTTAAAAATCTTAATTGTTTTGGGAAGGTGATATTTTTTAATTCATAGGTATTTTCCCTAATATAAGAAAAAACACAGTCTCTAACTGGTGTGCTAAAGAACACTATGAAGCATCTTTTGTATCAGTAACATAAATTACCTGCCAAGTTTCCCACTGCTGCATTTCTTGAAAATCTAATAACTTTTCCAGAAGGATAGCATTTGGTTTGATTATAGTGGTTTGTTAATAAAAATACATTTTGATCCTTGGCCAGAATATTTATGGCTTGTTTCACTTGAGCAAAAAATTGTTGTTTACTGTAGACTAAATTTCTTTTTTTTTTTTCATTTTCAGCTGTAACTGATAAGTAATGGCAGTTTCATTCTGCTCATTTTCATAAATCTCTATCATATATAATTTGTAAAATTTGGAACTAGTCTATATTTCCATTTCCTTTTGTGACTGAGAAAAAGATAAAGGAATCAGGAGAAAAAAAAAAAAAAAAAAAGCAGATTTCCCACCAATGTGAAATTCTGAGGATGTTTGAACTATATATATATTTTTCATGTTTTCACAGATGGGTGAATACTAACAGTGTTCAAGTCAAGTCTGAGCTTCATAATCTGTGCTTAGGTTCAGAATACTTTAACAAAAACTATTACTGATTTGAATTCCGTGCTATGATAAGCACAGCTCAAAGTTCAGCTAGGGGAAATGTGAGTGTAGAGACTGTAACTTGAAATCTGTTATTTTTGTCCTTAAACCTAATTTTTTGAATAATGGGGCAGCATTATAGTAAAGACGTGAAAAGACTTAGTAGGATATGTCAACAGGAGATTCTAATATCTGAAGTCTGTTCTAACAATTTCTTCTGTTCTTAACAGTTTGGACTGGCTAGTGGATTTTCATTTGAAAGTCATGCCTATGTGTGTGGCCTTCCTAGTGGTGGAAGATTCTCAGAATGAAAGAAAACACCTATGTAATATTGAAATGCTCAAATTGTTCCCCAGAATTTTTTCTTATTCTTTCTTGTCTCAGAAACTTATACCACTTTAGGTCTGCTAAAGGCAAAGACCTGTACATTTTAGTTTAGCAGATGTATACAAAATAGTCTCTCACATGGTAAGAAGTTCAGGTCAAAAAATTGATGTCTTGAAATGTGAGTAATGTGAGAAGTGTGAGTAGTATTCTCATGTGACATATATAAATATAATATAATAAAATAAAAAGATGTGAAGATGTCATTTTTAATTTGTGCAATGTTTGACAATATCATACTCTAGCCACTGGGATTTCTGAGAAAGGAACAGACATCCAGGATTTCACTATAGGTTTATATACTATTTTGCTGTTTTAATATTTTAAGAACTGGAAGTAAGAGATATTTTTGAAACTGTCTCAAGCTTCGTATAAGCACATTTTAGCAAAACTGGATACATAATATTGTTAAAAGCTTATTTACAAATTTAGTTTATGAAATGGAAGTAGCTTTTAATATTGATAAAATTAATTTCATAGTTTCTGATTTCCAGTAAGCTAACTAGTGATTCTGAAATGGAATTACTGAGGATATAAACTAAAGATTAGTGCAAATAGGAAAAGACAGGAAGTTGAAGTACAAAACAGAGTGAAACAAATAAGAAAAAGAAATTATATCAAGAGGTGGATTTTGTATGTGTGTTTAAAGTGAGTGAAAGTTTAAGGAAATAGTTTGTCCCCTCATTATGTTTAGAACATGATATAAGAGTAGTAAAGAATGTTATTTATTATTAACATTCTTTGTTTTAAATGGTCACTTATAAGCAGATCGTTAAAGTGAATGCAGTCAATTTTGAAAGGAACAAAGATGAAAAAATAAGATAGAGATGACCTACAAAATTCTGACTGTTTAGATCTACTATATAATATTTATACAACTGCTGAGAAGTCATACATAAGTTTGTGTTAAAGAAACCATGGGGGACTGAAGAATCATAGAATCATATAATTATTTAGATTAGAAGAGATCTTTAGAATTCATACTGTCCAGCTGGATCTTGAACACCTTCAAGGATGGAATTCCTACATCCTCTCTTGTCACTTGTTCCAGTATTTGCCCATCTCACAGTGAAAAAGCTATCTAGCTAAATGTCATATGCTGAAGTCTGGGACTGTTTCCTCTTTTCCTTTCTTTATGCATATCCAAGAAGAGTCTGGTTCTTTCTTTTCCATTAAACCTCACTCAAGAGCTGTACAACAGTAAAATTCCCTCTTAGATTTTTATTATTACAGATGAAAAAAACAGCTTTTTCATCCTGTCTTTTCTAGTCCTTGTCCATCCTGGGGATATTCCAGTGGATTTGATCTAGTACATCAAGTTCCTTCTTGTAAAAGGGAGCCCAAACTGGACACAATAGTCCACATTTAGTCCCACTGCAGCGAAACAGAGTGGCAGAATCCCTCGCTGCAGGTGTCATTTACCTTGACTTGGAAGGTTTTTAGATCATATCCTATAATATTCTTCTACCCTAATTTGGACATAACCATCTGGATCGATGGGTAACTGGAGGGTTGTATGTTCAAGCTTGGAGGTTGGTGGTGTTTAAGGGACTGGGCGCTCATCAGAGACTGGTAGTAGATACAGTACCACAGGAGTCAGTCCTGGAGCCAGTCCTGTTCAGCATCTTCATCTTTTACTTGCTAGAGGTGACGCTCGGCATTCTCATCAAGTCTAGAGATAATACCAGATAGGAGACAAATCAATATGCTGGAAAGCAGGGCTGCAGTCCAGTGATATCTGGAGAAGCTGGAGGAATCGGCACACAGAAACCTCATAAAATGCAACAAGGGCAAAACCAACTGCCACCTCTTCCCAAGGACACAAGAAGAGGCTTGTTTGGCTGGAAGCAGCTCTGAAGAAAGGGATCTGGGGCCTGAACATGAGTCAGCAGTGTGTCTTAGCTTCAGAGAGTCAGCAGCATTCTGGGAGGTTTTCACAGCAGCACAGATAGGACACTGAGGGAAAGCACTAACCTGTACTACTTGGCATTCAAGAGACCCTGTCTGAAATACTCTACTCATTTTTAAGCCCCTCAGTACAAGAAAGAAATTGGCTAACAGGAGTGATTTCAGCCTAGAGACTCCAACTGCCTGGCTGGGACTGAAGAACTTGCCTTGTGATGAGTGGCTAAGGGACCAGAGCTTATTCAGCCTGAAGAAGAGGTCACCTCAGCAGTACTTAACAGCAGTACCCCAGTGCCTACAAGGTGGTTATCAGGAAGCTCAAAGAGAGCTCTTCCGGGTAGTGCGAGGTGGTAAGATAAGAGACAGTAACATGAATTCAGACTGGCTATTAAAAAATACTCCTTCACTCAGAGAACAAGCAGGCAGTGGAGCAGGAGGCACAGAAAGGCTGTGTACTGTTTGTACTAGGATGCTTCCAGGATCCAGTCCTGAAGTAACAAGGTCTGACAACATATATGTTCCTGCTTTGAGCAGTGGCTAAAACTACATTATTCCTGAGGTCCCTTCCAGCTTAATCCATGATCCCATCCCTGCATATGTGACCAAACCCCTCCAAAGCAAGGGCAGACTGTTGACTTAGACATTACTCACCCATGAAAACCTCTCTGAAAAGCAAACATCTAGCTTCTCTTAAAATCAAGACTGATCAAGAAGAAGACACTAAGAACCTGAAGTTTTATAAATTATTTAGCTTAAAATTTTTGAAAAATAATCGTAAGATCTGTGTGCTAGTATCTGAAAAACAAACTTTGAGTCAGCAGAGAATTATTAAGTACAGTATTAGTTAATTATTTATAAAAGTATTTTGTATGAACTGTGCTGTATTTGAACATAAACAGTTTTATCATTGAATAATTTTAATCTCATGAATCCTCCAAGTATCTCTATTTTCAAATGTTTATCAATTCCATCAGGAAAATGAAATCATAGATTTTTGACTGCTTTTCTTGAAAAATCATGTCAGTTTTACTTCCATGAGAAAGTGACATTGTGAAGATCCTTTCTGTTAAACAAATGTTAACAAATGGTGGACATAAAGAAACTCTAAGATTAGTTTTGTAGATAGTTTTTACATTTTCATTCATTTAAAAATTTAAAAAATAACTTTTTAAGTTAAAATATAAAAAAAAAATAAAAACAATGTATTCAAGTAAACAGAAATCTGGATTATACTGCGCTGAAGAAGTCTTTTGGTTTTGTTTGTTTGTTTGTTTTTAATTAGTTAATATATATATATCCTCATAGTTTACAATGGAATAAAGAATTAACAGGATTACCAAGAACATAAATCTTTAATAGAAAGATCACATAGTTTCCTTCCACAAGATTTTAATTCATAATGTACTCACTGATAGCTTGATTTCCATGCAACTGAAATGCAAAGGAAGTGACATTTCTGTAAAGAAGAAAAATGTTTTGAAGCAACTGGTTTCCATGTATAAAGTAATATCATATGATAACATAATCAATTTTTCACTTTTAGTCAAGCAGCTTCATTCTTCAACAGACTACAAAAGTACATGGCATATTTTTTTTCTGGCTGTATCCAAAGTCTGTTTTCCTTGAACAAGTTTGGAAAGCCTGAATGAACATTGTGATGTAAGCAGTGCTTGCCTGCATATCAACATAAAACCAATAAATCAATTAAATGTTTCTTTGATATCAGCAACTGTCTCCACTATTACTGAAAGTTCTTATTTCTGTTTTTTGTTTGTTTGTTTGTTTGGGGGGGGGGGGGGGGGGAGAGAGACAAATGGAGAAGCGGCACAAGCTAAAAGCATGAAATTTTATCATAAAGACTATAAATGCAAGACGCAAAGGACTGTAACATGAGTTTGAGGCTAAACATAGGAGTCAAAGAACAAACTCCCTGGAAAAGAAGTGGAGGGATCTACACAAATGGTGGATTTCTGTGTAGTCTGAAGAAGATTTGACTATGCGGTTATTCTTTACTAAGTTTTGCCCCTAAAGGGAAAGATGGCCATGAACTTCAATAGTGATAACTACACCCATACTTTCTGATCAAGGAGATGAGCTGATTTGCAGAACTATAAATCTTGGAGTTATGCCAGCTGTAAAGGATTATCTTCTTGGAGTGGGGATTGTGGGAAAGGACTGTTTCAGAGTCTAGATAGCATGAATTACAACAGACCCAGGCATTCCCTCAGGTGCACAAGGACTCAGTAAGAAATATCCAAATCATTGTTGAAATTTCCCTATATGTATCTGTGCTTGCCCCATACTGAAATATTTTAAATCTGCTTTCCAGCTTTACAAGGGATACAGTCTACTTTTATAGTGCTTCTTAAAACAGTGTATCCTCAATATCTACAAATGCATCTTTTTTCTCTTCACTTAACTCATTCAAGTCTTTCCTTCCTATCACTGCCCCGTTGTTAAGGTTGAATAATATAATCCTGCCCTAGGAAAGTCCAAGGTTTTGTATTATCTTGCTTCTCAACTTTGATGTGTTTTTTGTTATTGTATTGACATAGCACTGACTACAGAGTTTATGATAGAGAAGTGTGTGGGAAGATATGGATTACCATTTTGTGTGCTTTTTTATTTCCAGATCTTTGTTCATCATCAGCAGATGTGTGTGCAGTTTGTAGTCCCAAAAATTCTTCAGCCCATTTGAGACTGTCATGCAGTTAAGAAGCATTATACTTTGATTTATAAACACAATAATAGTCGTTTTGAGATAGCAGAAACAAATTAGGCTAAGCAAATAGAGATTGGGTGTTATTTACTTGTCTTCTCTGTCAAAAAAAGCATAGCTCTGGAAACACAGTGCATCTGACAATGTGTACTATTATTTTTGTTGACAAATGCAGAATGTCTTCAGTGTGATGATGAGTAGGTTTAAAATCTCCTGGAGACAGAGGAGTTTCAGATAGGCATTCCTCACTTCTTCCCCTTCCAGTGAGAATAAGTTGAACTGTGGCTGTCAGCAAAGTTGACTGTTTGAGTTCTGTTGTCTTTACCAAAAAGAAAAAACAGAGAAGAGCACAGCTAGAAAAGCTATCTACATGCTCTGTTCGTGTTATAGTTATTAAAAGAAAATTATCTTTTTTCTTTCCTATTGCTTTAATCAATCCAAAGCATATGTACAAAATAACAAAGTATGAAACCTACTAAAGCCATTTGGACTAAATCTCAAACTTCTGACTTAGAATATGGTTAATTAAATTATAAAGGTTTATTTGTAGCAAGACAAGCATTTTGAACTCCAGAGCACAGATAAAACTGATTCAAATGTTTCTGAAGACTGACTGTCATTCTTCAGGTTAGTGAAATTCTCTACTGCTATGATGTCATCAACAGTAAGAATATTTTTCATATATTCAGTTGTACCTTTTATTGCAAGTAATTACATTGGCAGGAGGGAATATATATATACATATATATATATCAACTTTTTAGCCTCTGCAGAACTGAAATTCTTGCAGAAGCAAAAGCACTTCAGCATTTGTCCCAGCTATTTGAATTAATGAATTCTGAGTAGGATGTTTGGCTATGCACTTTCTCTTGTGGGAAAAGTTTCCAGCTCACATGCGTGTTTTGTTGGCATTTCAGACATTATAAAGGAATAACCACAAAACTCACCACTGAAAAAGATGAAAGAAATCCAGTTGTTAATTATTTTTGCATACCATTATCTGAACCTTCTCATTAGGAATATCACTGTATTACATATACACACACACAAAATAATATATGTCATTTTATATTTCAGAATGTCCACATAACTATTCCATACAGAAAGAATGACAAATAACAGGCTGAACCAACTGTGGTTTAAAGAAAAACACAGCTTAAAATTACCTAGTGGCTTAAATCAGATATTTTTCCCTAGGGAAAAAAAAAAATGCACTTGGAGCTCATAGGTAATTCAAGGGGCACAATGAAATATATTCTATAGTTAAAAAGCAGGGAAAAAAATAATCCACTAATATCACACATTTTTAAATACCAGAGATCACACAGCCCTGGTGGAACACTGCAACAAACAAATATGCATTTCCTCCTTATTCACTCCAGACTTCTCTTTTAAATTAACGTTATGGAGTGACTTAATATGTAGGAGCATCATTCCATTTTGAAAGCTTCATTTGCAGGGTACTTATTTTTCAAGCTACTGTATAGATTGCATTTTCAGCATAAATTTGTACTTTTCACAGATGACTATACGATGTTTGACAAATAGTTTAGTCAAAATCTTCAGAAGATATCTCTGTTCTATTTTTATTTTTAATTTGCAGTTTTCCAGAATTCATGTGAAGGAGGTGACGTACTGCATGTCATTGTCTTGGTCTCATTCCTGGGGCAATGGGGCTGCTCTGTGATTACTCTGGTGCAGGTGCACTCCCTAGCTGCACAGGGATGGCAGTGCCCAGGGCATTCTAGAGCCAGAGAGACCCCAGAGGAGCATGGAGTCCTAACAGAAGCTGGCAGCTCTCAGAGAGAAGCTGATAAGAATTGTTTGGGCCAGCAGTGACAGTGGCCATTTACTGCATGGACAGAGGTGGTCCTGGCTGCAGTCATGGCAGAGCATGGCCACTGCCACTGTCAATGTTGGTTCTAAATGGCTTGCTAGCTGCTCCACTCATGGCACCCAGCTAGCAAAGTGCTCTGTCCTTTGGATCCCCTCTATCCTCTCTAGCCACAGGAGCTGACACAGATACCCAGACAGAACTCCTGAGGGAACAGGCAGTCACTCCAATCTGAGGCTGCAGGGTGTTCCTGAGCTGTAAGTGTCTGTGGGAGATGTCTGCCCAGGGACAGAACTCTGAAGGAGGTGAAAAGTCTGATGAGCATCAAGGAATTGGAGAAGGATATGAAATGGTGAAATCATTGCTTGTTGAAATTGTGCTGGCCACAGCACAAGAAATGAGGGATTTCTTGCCCTCTACCACCAGGCAGGGGAGGACCAAAGAAAGAAAGGGAAAGGGAAGAAGTTTTGTAGTCAGGGTAGCAGGCGGATCCCCTCCCTGCCTATCTCACCTTGCCAGGTTTCCTTATATAACAGACATGAGATTCTAGAGCTTAATGGATAGATAAACGATGATGTACAAAAGTCCATTCAGTTTGAAGGAGTCACCTGGGGCAAATTAGCCCAGAGCATTGGAAGCTGAGGGGAGGCCACATGGCAGCCTTCAGCTTCTCACCAGGGGAGTGGAGGGGCGGTTCTGAACTCTTGTCTCTGGTGACAGTAACAGGATCCAAAGGAATGACATGGATCTATGTCAGGAGAAGCTCAAGTTGAGGACTGGGAAAAAGTACTTCATCAGAGGGGGTGGCCATGGAACAGGTTCCCCAGGTCAGTTGTCACAGCCCTCAGCTGCCAGAGTTCAGGACATAAGGTTTGAATTATGGATGGTTCTATGTGGAGCCAGAGGTTGGACTTGATGATCCTTGTGGAACCCTTCCAGCTCTGGATATACTATGAATCTATATGATTTCTGTAGAAAGTATTCTAACTACATAGTGATTTAGCACTTCCCACAGGACTTAGTGCAGCCTGCTGCACTTACTCATCTGTCACAGTAGTCCTACAGTGAAATTTCTGCTGTGCTTATCTATTGTAAGAAATTCATTTTTTTTCTGAATATGCCACATGTGGAAAAGGTTCATGTCAGCATGATTTTCTTTTTCACTTCAAAGGGAGTGTCAAAATGGTCCTAAGTACAGTAAAAATGGGAAACATAAAAGACCAATTAACCAAGTCTTTTCTTATTTTTTTATTTACAAATCATATCCAAATCATCATAAAATTTTTGGAAGATTCACTGTACTTTGGATGAGGTCCTGAATCTTAGGTGAGTGACAGCCTGGAATGCAACTGTACAACAGAATGTGCATGAGTTTAACCAGCAGTAAGAAAGTAAAAACTAATGAGGAGGAACCTGTCATGAAAAGAGAGCTACCATAGGTGACAGCAGCAGAGGAGTTGACACAAGGCTATAACACAGTCAGGGGTTCTTGATTTCCATCATGCTGAAGCTAAACAGAGAAAGAAAGGAGCTAGACTTTTCTGTGTTGCCTTTCTTTCTAAGATTTTACAGGTTATTAGGGGATAATAGTGCCTTTAAAAGATATAGCCAGTAGGAGACATGAGAGGCTTGCTTGTTGAAATCTCTGTAATTATTCACTCACGTTGGGTCCCTTGAAGAAAGAAGTGAAGGGAGTTTTGAGATAGCTGACCTTTCCTTGGAGAATGGCTTGTGGTCCACAGGGGAGTGCACAAAGAATTATCCCAAGAGTAGTGAAAGTGAATATATAAGGGTTAAAATAAATGTCTGCAATATATGGAAGGCTGCATACTTCATCCACTTCTTATTTTTCCCTGCCTACTACTATTCTTAAATTGTATTGTATATTTTGCTGTAATATGTATATATATATATTACTGATAACTGCAGTCAAGTTAAAATAAATAAAGAACATTAGAAATGATTTCTTTGAAATCACATACCATCAGTTTTCTTGTAGGGTAAAAGGGTATATCAGTTCAAGCAGTAAAGCTTGATCTGATTATTGCTCTCAGAAACTCTTTCAAATTAGTATTTACAACTACTAAGAAAGATCTGCTCTCATTTTCCTACTCATTTTCCTACATTCACTATGGCTGCATAGTGAATTTATGTTTTTACATTGTGTTTTTTTCTATATAATATTTTATATAATTTTACATTTTCTTAGGATTAAATTCTCTCTGTATCTTAACAGCTTAAGAATTTTGCTTTAAAAAATACTTCAGCAAATTCTTCTGTACATTTAGATCTCAGTCACCAAGGCATGTGTTTCTGTTTACTTTTGTTGACTTTTGTGCTTCACCTAACTTTTTCCTTACACAAATCATTAGCCTTAAGTACAGATTCCACAGATATGTACATGCCAATCACTGGAACTGATCATACATGTTACATGCCTTTATTTTTCCTGAGTTATCTTTTTACGTGGCAGTATTTTTAGCTCATGTAAGGTGGTCTATCAAGGGTGAAGTTTAACAGCACTTCAGCTATTAATGAAATTATTTTATACAGCATTTTAGTAACTGTTCATCTTACCTTTTCCCTAAAACCATGTCTTGATCTTCTGTTCACCTGAGAATGCATAATGGATCTAAACTCTTCACTACAGATCTGTGAAGTCTCAAGTTTAAGACATAAAAGTGTATGTTTGTGGAGGGTAAAGATCTAAAAAGAAATGAGACTATTTTCTCCCAGAAGGATTGGGATCACAACAAACAACAAGAAATGAAGAAGAGACAGGACATTGAAATCTGTGAAGGAGAACTGCTAACAAAATAAGATGATGGCATGCAGGGTAGCTTTAAGGGAGTAAGCTCACAGACCTGGTGTGTTATACCAGTTTAAATAGAAAGAAGGAAAACAATGAGGCTAGGAGGACAAAAGCAATAAAAATGACTAACACTTCATTTCTGCCTCTCCATTGGGAGATTTTTATATATAGAGAAGGATGAGGATGAATTCTTTGTCTTAGTCTTCACTGGAAGCCAGGTTTCTCACATCTCTTAACCTCACATCAGCGAACCTCCTAGTGGGAATTAGGGGAGTAAAATGCCTCCATTATAAGGGCAGAGCAAGTTCAAGATCAACTCATGAGTCAGCATGGCTTCACCAAGGGACGATTGTGTCTGATAAGTCTGGTGGCCTTCTATGATCAAGTGACAGTGGATAAAGAGAAGGCAACTGATATCATCTACTTGGAGTTCTGCAAGACCTTTGACATGGTTTCAAACCACACCCCTATCTCTGAATTGGAGAAATATGGATTTGAAGAGTGGACTATTCGGTAGATAAGAAATTGGTTGGATATACACAGCCAGAGGGTTGTGGTCAATGGCTCTATGTCCAGGTGGAGGCCAATGATGAATGCTGTCCCCCAGGGATCCATCTTGGAACTAATACTCCTTAACATCTTTATCAATGATGTAGATGATGAGGGGTGTCCAGAAGGGTGAGAGAGGTGGTTTTTCCTCTCCACCCTGCTCTCATGAGGCCCTGCCTGGAGTATTGCATCTAGGTCTGGAGCCCCCAGAACAGGAAAGATGTGGAGCATTTGGAGAGTATACAGAGGAGGGCCACAAAAATGATCCAAGGGCTGGAGCACCTCTCCTATGAAGATAGGCTGAAGGAACTGGGTTTGTCCAGTCTGGAGAAGAGAGTGCTGCTAGGAGATCTCATTGTATCCTTCCAGTATTTAAGAGGAGGCTATAAACAGGAGGGAAATCAACTTTTTACATGAGTAGATAGTGATAAAATAAAGGGGAATTATTTAAACTAGAGGAGGGAAGATTCAGACTAGATGTCAGGGGGAAGTTTTTCACTGAGAAGCTGGTGAGGTGCTGGAACAGGCTGCCCAGAGAGGTTGTGGATGCCCTATCCCTGCAGGTGTTTAAGGCCAGGTTGGATGGGGCCTTAGGCAACCTGATCTAGTACTCAATCTAGTGGCTGACAACTCTGTCTGCAACAGGCAGATAATCCTTGAGGTCCCTTCCAACACAAGCCATTCTATGTCTGTATTATTAAAGGCCTGGGATTAAATGAGCTGGTGTTTTACAGACCACTTTCTCAAAAAAAAAATTCTCACATTAACATAGGATTTCATTAATTCTTTTCCTGCAAAAAAATGTAATGTGAGAGAAACAGTCACTGATACTAATTTTAGTCTGTTTAGAAATGAAAAATATGTCATATATATATAGTCTAATAGAATAAACAAAATATTCATTTTAATGTTTTTAACTTTTATTTTTAATACAACATTTGATTTTTGAATTAGTATACTTCTTCTGCAATTTGGTTTTGAATTTTTTATTATTATTATTTTTTTATATTTTCTCACTCTTTTCTTCCTACAATTCTTTCACTCCACATAAATAACTACTTTAAAATTTTGGAATCAACAAGGTAAGAGTGGAAAGCTGACTGTGACAAGAAAACTTAATGAAATACTCAGTCTCTGCGTGTTGTGGTTCAACACTGCAAGCAGGTAAACACATAGACTTTTGCTCACAGGGAGATGAGGGAGAGAACTGGGAAAAAAAAAGAAAAAAAGAAAAGAAGTAGAACTTGTGGGTTCAGATAAAAACTACTGTGATAAAAAAGGAAAAGACAAATAATAGTAATTATAACAATATATACCCGAGAGTGCTGAGGGAACTGGCGGAGGAGATAGCTGAGGAGGAGATAGCTGATAGCCATCATCTATCAGCGCTCCTTGTTGACGGGTGAGGTCCCAGAAGACTGGAGGCTTGCCAATGTGACTCCCATCTACAAGAAGGGCTGCAGGGAGGATCCGGGGAACTACAGGCCTGTTAGCCTGACCTCGGTACCGGGGAAGATTATGGAGCAGATTGTCTTGAGGGAGATCACGCAGCATGTGCGGGACAACCGGGGGATCAGGCCTAGCCAGCATGGGTTCACGAAGGGCAGGTCCTGCTTGACCAACCTGATCTCCTTCTATGATCTAGTGACCCGTCTGGTGGATGAGGGAAAGGCTGTTGGTGTGGTCTACCTAGCCTTCAGCAAAGCCTGTGACACTGTCTCCCACAGTATTCTCCTGCAGAACCTGGCAGATCGTGGCTTGGACAGGTACACTCTTGGCTGGGTAAGGAACTGGCTGGAGGGCCGGGCCCAGAGAGTGGTGGTGAATGGAGTTAAATCCAGCTGGCGACCGGTCACGAGTGGTGTTCCCCAGGGGTCGGTGCTGGGACCTGTCCTCCTTAATATCTTTATTGATGACCTGGATGAGGGTATTGAGTGCACCCTCAGTAAGTTTGCAGATGACACCAAGCTGGCTGGAAGTGTCGATCTGCCTGAGGGTAGCGAGGCCTTACAGAGGGATCTGGACAGGCTGGATAGCTGGGCTGAAGCCATTGGGATGATGTTCAACAAGACCAAATGCCGGATCCTGCACTTTGGCCGCAATAATCCCAGGCAACGCTATAGGCTTGGGGCAGAGTGGCTGGAAGACTGTGTAGAGGAAATGGACCTGGGGGTGTTGATTGATGCTTGACTGAACATGAGCCAGCAGTGTGCCCAGGTAGCCAAGAAGGCCAATGGCTTTCTGGCTTTTATCAGAAATAGTGTGGCCAGCAGGAACAGGGAAGTAATTATTCCCTTGTACTCAGCCCTGGTGAGGCCGCACCTCGAGTACTGTGTCCAGTTTTGGGCCCCTCACTGTAAGAAAGACATCAAGGCCCTAGAGCGTGTCCAGAGAAGGGCAACAAAGCTGGTGAGGGGTCTGGAGCACAGGCCTTATGAAGAGCAGCTGAAGAAGCTGGGATTGTTCCGTCTAGAGAAGAGGAGGCTCAGGGGAGACCTTATTGCTCTCTATAACTACCTGAAGGGAGGTTGTAGTGAGCTGGGGGTCAGCCTCTTCTCTCGGGTGACTAGTGATAGGACTAGAGGGAATGGCTTCAAGCTGCGCCAGGGAAGATTCAGGCTGGAAATTAGGAAATACTACTTCTCTGAAAGGGTGGTCAGGCACTGGAATGGGCTGCCCAGAGAGGTGGTGGAGTCACTGAGCCTGGTGGTGTTCAAAGAGCATTTGGATGTTGTGTTGAGGGACATGGTTTAGCGGGAACCATTGGTGAAGGCCGAATGGTTGGACTGGATGATCCTGTGGGTCTTTTCCAACCTTAGCGATTCTATGATTCTATATATATTTGTACATATTTATAAAACAAGTTACACACAAAACAATTGCTTACCACCCGCTGATCAATGTCCAGCCAGTCCCCAAGCTGTAGCTGCACACCTGACCAACTTACCTCAGTTCATTTAGATTTTTTGCATGATGCTATATGATATGAAATATCCCTTTGTCTGGTTTAGGTCAGCTGTCCTGGTTCTGTCCCTCCCAGCTCCTTGTACCCCTCAGTCCTCTCACTGGCAGGACAGTATGAGAAGCTGAAAAACTGAAATGTTCTTGGCTCTGTACAGTACTGCTCAGCAACAATTAAAACAGCAGTGTGTTACCAATATTGCTTTTGACCTAAAGCCAAAACATAACATCATACCAGACATACCAGCTGAAACCAAGACATTGTGAAAAAGTCTTCAGATCTTTCCCAGGAACACAGTGAGAAAGTAATGTGTCAGAATATACAAATCTTTGTCCTCCAAGTCTGTACTTTGGCTTTACAGTGTTTTCTTTATACAGGTTAGGCACTGAAGCACTGTAGATAATGAAAATGAATTTATTTACAAACAAATCGTGGGAAGGCTGACTGTTGTTACTTTACATCTAAAATGCCAATGCAAGTTTTCTGGCTCACGATGACTGCCACAAATTGAACTTGAGGCTTTTCTGATGTTTGTGGGAGTTTTGCCACTAACTACAATACAACCAGAAGGTTATTCACATCTGTTACTATAGTGATTGGAACTTATTTTTGTCTGACATTGTCTAAGAGTCCTTGGAAGTCTTGTTCCAGTTGATTTCCTATACACAATTTATAATGTTGTTGTGGTAATTAATAATGACAATATTGCTGATCAGCACTGTACCTATACTGGGAATTCTCTTGGCACCTTTGTGTGTTCTGTGACTTATATCTAATATAAACATAGTAAATAACCTTGAAATTGATAATAAGCACTAAGAAAATGGCCTTTGTCTTTTCAGGAGATCATGAGGATTCATTTTCAGGAGATCTACCGTGTTTTTTCTATAAGAATATTTATGATGGTCTGAACAAAAACTTACTTTGAAATTATTGAAAGGTTTTGCAGTACTGTTATCAAGGAGGATGTTTATATTCAAACAAATAAAGTATGTCTTTAATCAGTGGTTCACCTAAGAGCTTCTGCTGATACAGTTGTTCGTACTAAGAAAACAAAAATGAGAAAATTATTGTCAAATGTATCACACATATTCTACCCAAGTATCTCATATTCCCTAGTTACTAAGCTACAGAGTTTAGCATTTGAAAATGGTAAAATTTGAAAAGGAGGTAGAGCTCCTATGAACAAAAAATGTATAAAATCAGAGAGTTTAAAGAGAGCATCAAAAGAAGCATAGGTGAAGAAGTTCCAACAACAGCATTTTCAGACTATTCTGTTTTACTTATCTGTTTGATATGTATATTTTTCCTGACTTTATATAGATTTGGCAAAAGTTGTATGGTTTTCCAAAGAGAGCAGGCACATCCTCTAAGAATGCACTGAAAACTGTATTCAACTTTTACATACTGTTTGAAAATACTGTGTTAATCTCTGACCAGACAATACTATAAAACTCATCTAGAGGTTAAGGTTATCTGTTGTAGTTTTAATCTGATATTTATGCCTTTAGAAACACTGATGAATAAGCAATTTTAATACCATACAGTATTTTTGTTACACTGCAAATTTCCATCTGGCGGAATGTCAGAACTGCTCCATATGCATGTAACTATGTTGCCCTCTTGTGACCAGCTTTTAAAAATAGGAAGCCGCCAACCACTTAAAGCATAGAACTTGACTCAAGATAATAATAAAGTGAATTATCAATAGACTTACATCACTTAAGCATTTATTCTACACCAAACAGAGCAAAATGACCATTCTAAACTTGATCTTAAGTAGCTATCATATGCATGCTGTTTCTATACCTATTTGATTCTAGTGTCAAATTTTGTAGTTTCCTCTTCACATCTCATTGTTCTTAGCTACTCTACTAATTTAAAAACAATTTTCATAATCATATGTGAGCATTTCATGTGTTGACTATGATGTCATGAGACTGACATTCTTCTATAAAAGCAATATTACATAAGCATCAAATCCCTCAGGGCTTTTTTCTTCATCTCATATGGTTCAGATGCTAGTAGCTACAAGTAGGCCAAAGTGTATTGAATATCAGAGTATAGCTTGAGTTGGAAGGGCCCTTTAAAGGTCGACTAGTCCAACTCCCCTGAAGTGAGCAGGAACATTCACAGCTTGATCAGGTTACTCAGTGCCCTGCCCAGCCTGACTCTTGATTGTCTCCAGGGATGGGGCATCCACTACTTCTCTGGACAACCTGTTCCAGTGCTTCACTACTTTTCACTTCTTCCTTATATCCAATTTAAATCTTCCCTCTTTTAGTTGGAAACCATTTTCACGTCATGCTGTCACAATAGACACTGCTAAAGAGTCTGTCCCCTTCTTTATACAGCCTCCTTTTAGATACTGAAAGGCTACTATCAGGTCTCCCTGGAACCTTCTCTTGTTCAGCTTATCCTCACAGGGTTTGGATCATTTTTGTGGACTTTCTATGCCTTAACATAGCTTCCAGGAGGATTTGTTCCATAATCACCCCCGGCACAGAGGTGAAATAATTTGTGCTAATTTCAGATTAATTAAAATTAATGATTTTCTGATTTCATATGTGAATCTGATTAGGTTTTCTTTTGTTTATTGTTGTTTTTTTTTCTTTTTATGTGTCAGTCATTTTCCAAATAATATTATTTCTTCTGACGCATATATTGCTCATCTTGGTTCAGCAAGTAACTCTTAAAATAATTTTAAAATAATGTTGATTACCACCAATTAAAATTAATACATTAAATGTGATTTATGATATCTAAACAAGAACCTGAAAATAGAGAAAAAATAATGGAAAATTAGGAATAATGCATATTTGATTAATTTTAAATATCCTCTGAAATCAGGTACATTTTCAGAAATCCGAGATGTTTTTCCACATTAGGCAGAAGTCAGGATAAATGTCATGATAATTTCTAACCTTCTATAGCATTTTCCAGCGCTACAGAAAATCACAAGTCTGTCTTGTTTAATTGTCTTGCATAGGATGACAGAGTCATTTTTTACTGTGTGCTATGATATGAAAGTGTCCCTAACACATTTACTTTACAATACTTTATCTATATCTAATGTGAGCAGCCTAAGACAACTGTATTAGGGGCATAAGATGAGGATACATATGTGCATACACACTCGTATTTAAAATATTTTGGATGCTATTCACCTTTCAAAACCCCATGTTGTTACAGAAGATTCTAAAAATCAAACATATTTTTCTCTTTTGACAAAGATTTAGAGGATGAAGACAGTGACCTAGAAGGCTGAAACATTCTAGCACTCTTCACTTTTCTTGCATAAGGAAGACTATAAAGGAATAGATCTTAGCAATGAGATCAGATAATTAATTTACTTAAACCCAAGATTAAATATCCTTAGTCTGGAATTGTTGAAGCCATGTCAAGTTATTTTTTAAATCAATTTTTAGTGACATTTTTTGTGCAGAGGTTGCATGTGCTTCATTAAGCAATCTAGTTTAGAAAAGTATAAAATTCTTCACTGGGCTTTGTATCTATCTCTTAAAACAAATATTTATGTAGACTAGAGAACTTTTGCATTACCATCTTAAGAGATGAGAGAAAGACAGTAAATTAGATGTTGAGTTTTTTTCCTACATGAATCTAGATGCAACAATATCTCAAGAAGAAAAAAATATATATTTTTTTAATTTATTTTTCCAGGAAAGATACTTCATCTTATCCAGTGTTTAATACATGAATAGAGAATTTGTGTATTTCAAATTTACTGAGAATTTCAAATAGATATTTAGTTGTTAGAGTAGAAAGTACACTACCTTTGACTTTGAAAGAATAATACTGTCTAGATATAAATGCAAATTTTTACAGCCTGAAGAAGTCCTTCTATAAAAAAACTATTCTACCTCAGGAGTAATATAAATTTTGTTCTGTAGTTATTCATAGCTTAAGTGTTTAAACCGATTCATGCTGAGAGAATATGAGCCATTGATATTATTTATATTAAATATGGCTTCTCTTGCTACCTCTTAATTGGCTTTTATGTGAGCTAGAAATAGTTTGCAATAATTAAGCTGGAAGTGGGAGTTAGCATAGGACTTTATGATCTCCAAACAACATTTTCAGGTCTCAGATATAGACAGCAATGTCATGACTAGAATCCTGAAAAAATAAATCATTATTAAGGATACGTAACGAGTGCTCAGATTGGAAAAGAGTGTCCATGACAAAATTAGAGAAGTTGCCTTAATATTCATTAGCATACATTCGTGCTTGACAAGAATATTTTGGTGTTTTTTTTTTTTTTTTTAATGAAACAGTCGCTTTAGTTTATGTGGTATGTAATATTCAAACATAGATCATCCAGACATATTATAAAATGTTAGTTGTATTCTTGCAAGAAAAATAAAAATGTAGGAAAAGTCAATTTTCAGTTCCAAAGACTAAAGTGTTGTATTTGAATTTTGACCACTGTAATGCAGGTTTATCTTTAATGATTTAATTAACATTTCCAGGGGTATTAAACCATTATGTCAATTGCAGATTGAAATTACATCAGTTTGGATCAAATTTCTTTTCTTTGATCAAAGCTTTTTATGCTTCTCTAAACAAACCATTTTATGTTCAGGTTTATAGAAACAAAATATTTTTTAGAAAGATGAGAATAGCCTTCTTATAAAATGGTTAAGTCAAAACGTATTTTTTCTGATATGCTTACAAGAATGAGATACTTTTTAATTATTTTATTCAATTGCAACTTGTGAGTTTAATTTCACCAAAGTGAAGAGATTAATGCAGGAAAAGAAAGACAATAACAAGAATGATGTATTTCAGAAATCAAATCAAACTGAACATTTTGGAGGTTGGTAGAGTGGAGGAGTTGTAACTGGAATGCATGTAAAGGAAAAATATTTAGGAAAAGCAGGCTAGCAAAATAAGATATATATTAAAAATGAATATGTCAAAAATATTTTTAATATGTTTGAGTCACAAAGAAAATAGCATACAACTGCATAAATGTAGATAAAAGAAAAAAAAATTCAACATTGGCTTTTGAAGTCATTGATGAGCCAGATTTCAGATTTCCGTACACATGATTTAACGCTTAAGTGTATCTCCACCAAACTGCTTTCAATAAATATGCGTTTCAAGTACACAGAATGTTTTGCTATGGGCAGATGCAACAGTTATCTAAAGACAGATGTTGTGAACCTGCAGGATAGTGTAATGTGGGGCAAGAATTCAGGTTCTCTAGCACTTAAGAAAGCTTTGTATTCTCAGTCAAGGAATCTTCATTTGTGTCTTGTTGCAGTCTAAACTTTATATTGAACTCCAACTGTTATATAAAATAGCATGCGCTGTCAGTATATATCAGCTATATCAGTTTAGGTTTTAGAAGCTTTTATTATGAAAGGCAGTTGGTTTAGGGGACATTTTATGTGGGAGTTCAAAGTACATGGAGCAATTTTTGGGGAAAAATATTTGCGTATATTCTTACAGATGGTTTGTTTATTCCTTAATTTAATATTTGGAACTGAATAACATGATTTGTGTTATATGCTATTTGACTTAGAGAAGTTGAGGCATGACACTTTTCTGACATGCAGTGTAGATGCCTGTCTTGTATAAAATGTGTCAGACAGTAGATTTTGAAATATATGCAAGACCTTGGAAAAACAAACTAGTAACATCTATTTGCCTACAGAATGTAATTCTTGTCTGCCTGGTACAGCTGGAGAGGGAGAATTGAAACACTTCTGTACTCCCAATGTCATATGTTCCATGGGACTAACTTGTCCTTCAGCTACAACTTACTGCCAGTCCTATAAGCACTTCCTGACTGACTTGAAATTACCCAAGCAGGTTTTGCTCTGGCATCCATTCTTAATCTTATAAAAAGGAATTTGTTAAGGGGGTGATCCAAGTTTTATACTATGAGAGATTTCTCCCTCAGCATCTGACCTACAGTAGGTATGCAGAGCCTTTAATCAAATTATCTGTCAGAGGAACTTAATGCTCATTATTATACCTGTCTTATTGGTGGTAATGTTAATGGAAAAAGGAAGCTAAAGTAACATCATATAAAATTCAGACCAGAAAATGGGATAGAATTTAAGACTCCTTTGTTCCATCTTAAATTCAGAGACTCTGTTAAATAAAATATGTTGGGCTCCAAGAATACAGATATAAGTACAAACTAAAGACTAAATTCTTTTGTCCTTGTTCAAGCAAATCCTACCCCTAGACTGAACTGGGAATTTAGATTGAGTGAAGACCGCAAAATTGAGCCCTAAAGGAATATGGTTTACTGCAATAAAGACACAAAAGAGTTGAAACAAAAGTACTTCTAGCAACATGTAACAACAGAACAACATTACTTAGGGAAACGTTTCAATGGGATGAATTAATTAAAAACAAGACTTTGATCTAATGCTTCTGACAGTATTTATGTTCAGTGTAACCTATAATTTGTATTACCTCAGCTCTGTTGTACATTTTTTCTATTTTGCAACTAGCGTTTCCGTATCTTTTGCTGTTCATGAAAGAATGTTTTGCACTGTCAACATATTTGCTTGCTGTTAATAAAAGATTATAACTAAAAATATAATGATGTGTCAAATGGAACTAACCCTCCAGAGAATCTAAGCAGATGGAAATAGTACTTTGAAAATGAATGCATTGTTATTCAAATCATTTGCTTTTCTGCAACAAATTATCTCTAAGTCCCACCCATACGATACTAATGATGAAGCTGAACTAGAGTAAACTCACAGATTGACTCTGCTATACTTTACACTGGTATGAAATGTATGTAACAGAATTTAACATCAACAGTTATTTCAGATTTACAATAACATAAAATTGGGCTCAGTAAGCAGAAAATTAGTAAAGCTACCTACTCTGAAGGCATTTTAAGCTCAATGAAAAGTATATTTTTTTCACTGTTAAGCTCTATCCAGTCCCAGTTTAAAATCTGCTAGCTGTCAAAAAAAGATATAGATTAAGAAAGTAGATCCATATTCATTTAAGATACATTTTTTATTTCCTTTTAGTGTATATTTTCTCAATTCAGGTTATATGAATGTTTCTTACATAGCTTATTCTCAAGAAAACATTTTATTGTTAAAATATAGATACAAAATAAATTTGTACTCCAACTATTTTTTTAGTATAATTATGTGTGTAGTTTGATTTAACAATAAGCAGGACTGCATAATTTTCTGTATTAATCCAAAATGAAAACCTCATAAGCAAGTTTTTGCTATAGTATTTATTCAGGTAATTAAGAAATCAGTCATGTTGTTTATGATATCTGCATTAACATAGAGAGGCTAACTGCAATTTCATTTATGCCATTCCCAACACAAGAAAACTTCATGAAGGAACGCTACATATTTTCCTCAAAATACAACTCCACCTTTATTTTCAAGGTGACTTAAATTCTGTTACTCTGTAAGGATTTACTAACATGATCTTCAGTGCTCATGCAGAATTCTAGTAAGTGTCAAGGAATTATATTGTAGTCAATTTCTTTTGAGAGCTAGTGCATCTCATCTTCTATTATTTGACACATCCATCCCTTCTGACATTTTGCAAAGTGTTTCAAAGACAAACACGAATACTTTTCAAGCCAATTTTTGTTCCTTTTTCTTCTGGACACTTTTAGTTCTATAGTTCCTGCTTCCCTCCTCTTTCTCTCAAAGACATCTAATGACATTTCTAATTGGATTCTGATGCTTTTCACATTAATTCCAGGCAGCGATAGCTACAAGACTTATTAGGGTTTTTTTCTAGGGTAATGACATTGTCATGGGGTGAAGTCTATCCAAAAGTACTGCTTGTGTGTGACTTGCACTACACTAGAACACAATTAATATTCACCCAGGATGCAGAAGGAACATACAAAGAGAAGAAAAGAAGAAAGGATGAATTTTCTTAAATAACTGTTAGCATTTTTACCTGCCTGTAAAGCAGCTGAATAAGAAGTGCTATCTAGCCTTATATATGAAAAAAATCACAGGGATTGTACTGAGACTATACTAGCAGTGGCACCATTTGTGGTTTAAACTTACACAGTATTTGGGAAACAGAAAAAAAGAAAAGAAAAAAAAAAAAGAAGAGGAATCAGTAATAGTAGAAAAAGCACCTCCTTTGGGGAAAGGAATTGAATTGCCTGGTGTGAAACTGCCCTGAGCTGCCAGCCAGAAGTTGGAAATGTAAAGGTGGTCTAAAATGGACTAGATCTAGTTTTGTTTTCTCTAGCCATTTGTTTTAAGAAGTGCGTCAATGCAATTATATATATATATATATGCATATATATAGTATTATATTCACACAAATATATAAAACTATCTACCTTTTACATTTATTCTGCTTAAAATATACATAGAGATTATATGCTATAAGGTGATATGTTTCTTCTTTTTTGGCTGCTCCATCCAAATTTCCCCATGAGAGACATATTCTAGAGGAATTTTTATTAATATTGTTTTCCTGATTGGGAATATGTTCAATTCGTGGTAAAAGAATCAGACTTGTAATTCAGGCTGGATCCTACTGCCAGTCTACAGAAAAATATCTTTTAAAAGATTTGCATTCCCAACAGAATTGCAAAGATGAAATCAGAATAAAAAAAAAAAAAAAAAAAAGATCTGAAACTATAAATGGGCATCCCATTCCAAAATGCAGCCAAAATAAAATTAAATCTTTGTTTACTGCTAAGTGAGATTAGAGCTGGATAAAAGCTTTCCTGATAAACCAGAGATAAGTTTTCTTCCTCTGTAAAGGTGATGAAGAGTATGGCTTTTTAATTAAAGATCCTAAGTAGAGACATTTAACTTGTAATTTACTGCTTTAGAGAGATTACTTGACAGCCTATTAGGGCTTTATTTATTTTAATACTTTGAAATAAATTTTACTAGAATATCCAAAGTGTATATTTTAATACCTGATAACTTTGAATATTTTGTCTCTTTTGCAACTACTAACATGTAGAAATAATTCCCCTTATTTGGCTGTTCAATCACAAAAATAAGAAAAATACACAACATTTATCCATGGTTTTGATTCACCCTCACTGAGCAAGCAACTGCTGCTGTTTAAGGCTGCTCCCAGGCATTTGTTATTACCCCTTTTCCAGATGTTACTATTCTACTGTAGAGTCAGCAGAATGGAGTACGTGGGAGTGCTTCAGCTGTTCCAGTTTAGTTCAGCAAATTAGCTTTAATCTTTGCTTAGATGACTTGGGCCAAGACTCTGAGCTGAGAATGGGAGTCGCTTCAGGGTTAGCATATGTTGGGTTCTTCCATACGATGATAATTTCTTACAGAGATTCAGCAACGTCTTGAACTACTGCAAACATAACCAGATCACATCTGTCAAAGATTTTACACTTTAGTGACCAGTGTTTCTGTCAAAACTAGCTCTATCTGTTCGAAGTTAGCTACTTTATTTTTGCAAAATGATCCTGATTTTTTTTTTAGACAGTTGCAAAAGTGTGATTCAAGGGCATTCTTCTCAGCTCTTTTTGTGCTTCAACAGTGACCTGCTCCAAAGAAATCTGTAAAACAACTTTCTAAGAGGGTTGTCATCTTTTATGTGCCTACCTTCTCTGTTGGTACTGCTGCCTACTGAGTTCCCTTTACTCATCTGTTCTGCCCCCTGGAAATGTGATTATCATAGCATGCTTCAGATGACAAATTCAACTGGAAGAGTGTAAAAAAAATTTAAAGTGCTAAAAAATCATAAGGAATGTTTGAAGTATTGTTACCACTACTGTGTTATTTACTACTTTGAATTTTAATAGCATAAGAAATTTACAGTTATTTTTAGAACAATACAAGTAATTTTTGCAGAGGAGTATCGGCTTTTTTGAAAACATGGCTACATATCAGTACAGTGGCCATTTAACTCAAGTAGTTACAAATGTTTAGCCTAACAGCCAAACAGAGGAAATTAGAGCAGCCTCAAGGTGATCTATTCTGGACTCAGTAGGGCACGGCAGATCTTACAGCCCAGCATAGCAGACTGTAAACCAGCGAGAAAAGCATGTTATAAAGAAGTTCATAGATGTTTCCGGATGGTGTGATTATGGTGGATCTGGAAGTTCTGCTTAATTGTCTGTTTATGTACTTAGAGATAAGAGGTAATCCTGATGTTAGTAGTGATATAAGTCACTAACAGAAATTTATCAGATTTCTCCTCCCTGAATTGCTGGGGTTTAATTGTGACAAACACATCCTCTTATTGCAGAATAATCCAGATAATTATTTATTGTTATGCTAATGTAAGTCACAAACATATTCTTTTCTAATGCATATATAGTGACATACAATTTTTAAACCTATGTTTTTTAATAAATATGTTAATAGTAAACGGTAAATGCAAACCTGGAATTTTAGAGAACGCTAGTGATCAATGGGAAAGAAGTATTCCAAAATTTCTGTTGCCTGTGCTCAATAAATACTTATTCTATTTTGAGGACATTTTTGACTATGATACATATCTATCATACATGTGGTTAATGGAGGATGTTTTTTTGTTTTTTTTTCTGTAAGATAATAATTAATCTAAATTAATTAATATTAATTAAATTAATATTAATCTGTATGAAAATATATTTGATGAAGTTAATTTGTTGAAAATGTCAACTTAGTATCACAGTTTTCCATGTTGGTGAACATACAGTCAAATACACCTCTAAGAAACAAACTCATTTTTTACAACTTCCAGAGAGCATTTAGTAATCATTGGGCTCTCAATTTATTTCTGTATGAAATAAATAAATAAATACATACATACATAAATACATAAATAAAAGATTATACTCAATATATTTTCCTGATGTGTAACTAGTGTAACTATGCATGATCCTTGAAGAAATCTGGAAACGTTAATGCTATTTGATCACTACATTTGTCTCTAGGATTTGAAGATGTAATGCAATTCAGACTCCAGTTGATATTATCTTACAATTGTAACTTCCCACTCCCAAGACGAGATTTCAGTGTTGACTTGGGAAACCATATGGATAATTTTCAGTTTTGCTTGTGACTTACATTTAAGCCACTGATTTAGTGTTTAAGGTCTACCAGCTTACTGTTCTTGTAGCAACAAATATTGGGAACATGGTGTAATATCTCGATTTATAACTTGTAGCCAAATATTAGACAAGATAATTGTCTCAGGTTCTCCCCCTTTCACACTGAAGTAAGATCCTTCTGCATTCAGTGTAATGCTTTAGTCTTCATTTGCATATGAACTGAGTGCAACTCCTGTAAGGGTTAAGTTGTTCCTATACCTTTGGCTATCTTAAAAGTTACCAGACATGTTTTGCAAAATTAAGGAAATTGTCCTACTCAGAACACATTTTCTTCCTCTTGTGCTTTTAAATGCTTTGTATGAACTCAAAGGGAAAAATCTTTTCTGTTGAAAGTTAAGCTGATTTTCACTTGATGTTGAAACTTGATAATATTTTCTGGTTTATCATGTCACTGAATTCACTGACTTATTGTTTAACACCAGAACACTTTCTTTGTCTCCCTTTTTAAGTCCTTTTTTGAGGGAAATTCTGTTTTCTGACTTTCCTGCTGCCATAGCAAATGTAAGATGAGAGATAGTGCTGAATGCCCCATGTTCATACAGCATCAGGTGGATGTCTCCGTGCAGGTTGCACAGCTCCCATCCACAGAGAAATGTCTTCCATTTTGGTCATTTGAGCCCTTACATGTCATTTTCTTACAAGAAAAAAACTGCATTCATTGTTTCTACTGACAAAAGAAGGATGTTTTCTCGGGAGCTTCCTCATGTACTGTTGGGTAGAAGCAAAGACGTGCAAGCAATGTAATTACAGCTCAGGGCCTGTTGCAGTGCCAGGCTGAACTTCCTGCACCTCCTGCCTGGTAATCTAAGGTCAGGCTGCCATCTCTGACATGATGGCCACCAGCACATGCTGGCACTGGGCATGCCTGCGGCTACCTGGCCTGCTCAAGGTTACCAGCTTCTCAGAAGAGCATCAGTCATAAAGCTCCTGGCACAGCTACTGAGGAGGAATCTCACAGGTTCCATTTCCTTTCCCACCCTCTGTGGTAACTTTGGGTCTGTATTGACAACATGCAGGCTAAGAACATGTCTTTAATAACAGAACAATTATTGAAATGTCCCCAGCTATAAAAGGGAAGAAACAGCAGGGTTATATGTGGAAAAGCAATCAAGTTAATTACAATAACATATTATTTCTGCAGCAGGAAAAAAAAAAAAAAAAGCAAAATAGTAAATCTCTTAAACTTCAGAAATTTCCAAAAATATATATATGTTAATATCTAAAGATGTATCATTGATACTACTACAATTAAGGGGTAACTGCATATATCTTGCTCTTATATTCACATTTTCAAATAATTTCAAAATTATTCTCTTATGTCCTACTGTCTTTGGAAATGGTTTGGCAGAAAAAGCATTGGCTAGACATGGAATTATGTTATGGTAAGTGATGGACAGTCTCAGAGGGTCTGATGTTTTTTTAAGTTTATCTGAGTAAGCCTTGGCTTGACATATTTCTTCCAAGGTCTGTAAAGAAAGCCAGAAATCTTACATGAGTAGGCTTGCAGGAGTCTGTCAAAATACATTATGAAATTTTAGTTTTACTTATGGAGATATAAAGCCATAAAAAGTAAAGATGCCACACGATAGAAAGTAGAAGTGTAAGAAAATAGCTGAATCCAAAACTTAATACCAATCAAAAAACACTAGAGAACTTCTGACGTGCTAGAATTAATAAGAATCTCAAGAAGATGGAAAGTGAGCTGTCTCAGTGAGGAGCACTAATGCTTAGCAGTTCACTTGCTTCATAATAAAAGAAATTTAGATCATAGGATAAATACATGGATGTTTTAGGTAGACATGATTTACATGTAGGGATCTTTTAAAACCCAAACCATATCATCAAGAAAACTCCCTGAGAGTCTTCTTACACTTAAAGAGAAAAGATAAGGAAATATCTCTATTTTTTATGTTCTAAACAAAAGAGTTCTCTAAATTAGGTAGAGGACTGTATTAGGAGAAGAATGTTGTTTTGATGGAATATGACAAAGTCATTAAGGTCTATCAATTCTTGGAGATGTGGTATTCTCCTGGAAATAAACTAGTATTTCAACTAACTGTATGCCAAGGTACTCTGTAGTTGTCACAGAAAGAGATAAGAGAGCAGATAAAATCTCAGTGAGATGGTAGAGATGGCATACTAGCATAATGCTAAGAAGATTGTTCCTAACCATAATCTATAGAGATTGTTAACACTGAAACTGTCTTAGTGCTATAAGAAGAGGTTTCTAAATGGAAAATTGAAGCACAGATTTGAAGCTTTCTGAAATAGAAGTGTTGTGGGGTTTTTTTTTTTTTTTTTTTTTTTTTTTTTATGAACCAACTAGGAGACTGGAATAAATTATTAGAATACTAAGATGACATTTTGAAGGGAGTTCAGAGGAAAGTGTCAATGAGAAGGAGGTGAGAGAAACTGGTAAAAAGATTAAAGGGGGAATTTGTAAACTTGGTTAGATATCAACAAGAGACTCTTTGCACTTGGATCCTTATAAAAGAGTATTATCCCAAAGCTTTCGTTAAAACCACATGTAAAGGAAAGGCTAAGTGTACACCTGATCCATGATCCTTTCAAGTGCTTATTTTAGTATCTTGATTTTCTTTTAATCACTGATTTGTCTGTGGATTTGCAGAACTGAAAAAGAGCCTTTTGTATATCTCGTCTTTCCTTGAAATGTCCATATAAAGTCTTATATAGAAATGATATTGTGGCCAAGTCTATGAGAGGTATGTCCAGTAAGTAATGTCAGTGTGGTAAATCTGCTTTAAGAAGAGCTGGCCTTTCACTCTACAGTCTCAACTAGTCTTTGCACTGATGTTCAAGACAGTTTTAAATACTGGAAGTATACATAGAATCATGGAACCATAGAATTACTCAGGTTGGAAAAGACCTTAAAGATCATCAAGTCCAACTGCAATCTAACCATACTACCCTAATTCTAACAGCTCTCCGTTAAATCATGTCCCTGAGCACCACATCCAAACAGTTCTTAAACACATCCAGGGAAGGTGACTCAACCACCTCCCTGGGGAGCCTATTCCAGTGCTTAACAACCCTTTCTAAATGTGTGTAGGAAGCTTCTAATAAATATTTCTGAATAAAATATTCATTCCATGTATGTTAGTAAAAAATCCAAAGAGGAAAAATGAAGGTTTTAAAGTGTTTGCACTTCTGCAGTACAAGCAGTATGGGAAAAAAAAGAAGTACTTACCTTTCTAACATCCCACAGAGTAGCCTCAACATATGGAATCAGGGGTTTGGAGAGGCACGTATTGGCATACAGAATTCCCAACAGAGAGTCCAAGAAATGTTTCATGTCACTTAGATCCCTGAACAAGCCTGTATAGCACAGAGGAACATCCAGATTGTTGAAGGTATATTGTCAAGTGCAAAGCAGGCTAGGCTGATATAAAGGTATAAACAAGGTTTTACATTTCTCTAGATCCTATTTTCTTGTGCATGTGCAGTTCCATTTAGAGTAGTACAGAACTATGTACTTGGAATTTCACTTGCATCCAGTTTTACATTTGAGGTAGCTACTGAATATCTCTGTTGCCATGCATTGTAAGGCCCAATGTCAGACATGGCATTTGCTATATTTTTTTTAGAAACAGTTGTAAATGCTCAGCTACAGATTCTCTGCACACATGAAGAATACTAAGCTCATTATTCTTTCTCTGGTCCCTTCTTCACTTCAGGGTCAGGGCATTTACCTCTTTAATAAAGTGAAGGCAAAAGTCTACCAAACTGAAGAACATTTAGACACTCTCTTATTTATTAATTAAATAGAAAAAATCATATTCTAGTCAGAAGATCAAGAATGTTCTAGCAGATAAAGCTTTCATAATGCCACTTTCGTGTGTTTAGTTCAAATTGTTTGTAATAATTTGATCTTTACTTAAATCCACCACCATTTTATTTTAAGACCCTCTCTACTCATAAGATACGTATGTTTCCTACCTCTGAAAAATCAATGTAAACACATCAGCTCTGGCAGATTATTATCAATGTTTCACAGAACCTAAAATCAACCTAAAAGATAACCTTCCAAAACTCAAAGGAAAAGACATGCTTTCAAATTTGCCTGTCAGTCTATCTCAAAGGAGACAATGCTGGAAAATAATATCTTTAGATGTGATGGTCTCCTATGATCCAGTTTTAAAACTGTGTTTCCCATTGGATAGAACTTTTATCAGAACAAGACAAAGCTTTATGCTGTCTTGTCTGACAGTGATGCACATACTTTATACAACTTGCTGCAAGGGTTATCTCATTTATGCTACTCTGTGATCAGTAACCCTGTTTCTACCACGGGGCTCTTCAAAGGTGGCTAGTACTCAAAACATGAGAGGAGAAAATAAAGCATTCAGAAGTACTTTTTGACACTTTTCTGCATTACCTCCATCTTTTTTAAACTGTACTGTATGTGGAAATCACAAATTCAAACCACCCAGAATCTTATCCAGAAAGACCAGTTCACAGTTCAGCAAATTCATATTTTGTAACATTTTGTACACACACTTCTTCACTGTGCTTCTCTTCACTTCATTCAAGATGAAGCCAGAAAAAATGCTTTTGGATTAAATTCCTCGGGACACTGGAATCTAACACAGTACACACAATGTAGATTTCAGTGTATGTTTCTTTTCTGCCTCTTAGGAAACATCCTTGATATAACATTGAATAATTAGAAGGCCATTTATAATTTTAACCTAGCAGGAATCTGTAAGACTTTAAACAAACAAACAAACAAACAAAAAAGTAAAAAAAAATTAAGATATTAAAAAGAAACAGAAAATTAAAAAAGTGCAAGATTCTCCATTTTTTTTTCCCCTGGGCTGCTCAGTGAAATAGATTTGACTTATTCACTGTTCAAAAATGGCACACAGAGGTTTGTTGTACTTCTGCATTTGAAGGGATAAAGGGAACTGTGTAATGCAGTGTGTCTTTTGTGATACTGGTGACACAGAATGTAGAAACCTCAGACCTCTCTGAACAAATTGATCTAGGAGTTTTACATGGTAAGTATAAAATATTGTTATCTGTATTAGCAATTACAAGTTTTCTCATCTACAATCATGTCAAAATTACATTCCATGAGCAATATGCAAGCGAACCTGAAACATTTATTTTGAAAAAGGAAAATGCTTACTTATTACATCCTCCTGTTAGTCATGTTGGCAGTTGTGGATAATTTCACGTCTGTATGTCTCTGACTTCATGGCAGCTATTGAAATTAGGAGTATTACGGGATCATAGTTCATGAACCCACAGAGAATCTCCTGCAGGGCGTTGAAGCTGTTGGATAGACTGTTTTGAGAAAGAATATAGGGAGAAAAGATGGTGTGAGATCAATGTGTGAGAAATGACTTCAGTTGAATGCGTTCAGATAATACACCCTTATGGTGAGACTAACGTTACTAGCAGTAGCAAGCTTTAACTGATGATAGTCCATCTTGAATAATAACAGAATAATGGGAAGAAGTCTGAGAAATCAAAAAAAATATTAGATAACGCGCAATACTGTGTGTCATAGTTTTATGATTTTTGCAATCAATCAGTATTCCAGATCATAACATTGTGTAGTGCACTGGGAGTTAAGGAGTTAATGCTCCAGTTCCGGGTACCTGGTTCTCGGAAGAGGATAAGAACTACATACCCCAGAGGACTTTGTGTTTCCATTTTCCATTCCAAGGGGAAGATAAAATCTGTTTGTAGGTCACAAGATGTCGACTTTTTCCCATTCTGCTCATCTCTGCAGTGTGTGCTCCCTAGCCATCTTGTCTTCAGCATTATGGTAAGGTCTTCAGTTTTCGGACACCTTCTCTCTCATTTTATTTAATTTATTAGCTTCAATTCTAATTATATTGTGTTATATTGTGTTATCTTGCCTTCCGATATTATATTTAGTAAATTGATTTTCCTCCTTATATAGTTGCTGCTGTTTTTGTTTTTAGGCCCATCTCCCTACTCTTTCCCCTTTCTTCCTTCCCCCTTTTACTGGGGGGTGGGTGGGTCCGTGGGTGTCCCACCCCACTAGTCATGGAATCAGGCCGAATCATCCCGTAAACCATTTGCACTGTGGAAGCATGAAAGAGTCTGCAATGATTTAATGAGATCAGCTTGATTCTTTAATCCCAAGTGGAACTGCCTCTAGGACATCAAAGCAACTGGCACTGTAGGGTACAGGGCCACAACAGAGGATCTTTTGGACACGTCTGAGATTCACTGCATTTCCCAGAGCCTAGACCAAGGGCAGGGGAAGTTTGTAGAGTATTGGATTGTGCATGGAACAAATAAATCCACAACCTCACCTTTACTGTGAATGCTAAATTTGCATCTTTTACCATTAGAAAAAAAGATCAACAGAACCAAAAATGGGGCTAATTGAAAGTAACTGAGACCCCTTTCTACTAAAATAATAAGCAATCTCATTTGCATCATCTTTTGCAGAACACAATTCCATGAATTGCTTTTCATTGCTACTTTTGTTGTTGTAGTTGTATTTTTTATTCTTTTATTTTATTTTATTTTTGCTGCATAATCTTTTTATCTTCAGTTTTCTGCTCGTTTCATTATTATGGATACAGTAGAAAATTATCAGAGTTAAGCACCCATTAGCTACTAAAATTTGAAACTCACTATGGCACAAAGTAAAATAAAGTATCAGAGTCTCAATTTTCTTCTCCCTGCTACTGCGCCTGGCAATCCCATGTGAGCTGTTAGCATGATGAATAAACATGCTCTGAATTGGTTCATTAGGGCGGAACTATAGATCTCTCTTGATGTTTCTTTTATTCTTTGAAAAAGAGGCTTCATTGTTTCTATATATTTCGCTGTTACAGCTGTGATGCTATAAAGCAAAACAAAGTGCCATACAACAAAATGCTTCTGCTTATAGAAAATGCAAAAATAGAAAGCAGAAAAGATAAACGTGATGCAAATTGAATGCTTTATCTTGCTGATTGCCAGGCATATTTACTTGGAGGGAAATTCTTCCATAAGTTGTGAAGTTACAATGACTTGTTGGAAATATGTTCTCATTAAAGTCACAATTTAATATTTAAAGATTAAAGAGAATTCTGCAGTTTAATATTCGTTCTACCCTGGAAACAGACACAACAGTATTACTTTTCTATAATATTTATCACTCCCCATCTGAAGTTGTCTGAAACATTTTAGTCAATTAAGCTTCATTGCACATCTACAGTGCCAGAGTTTGCTCCAGCCATTGGGCAGATGGAGGAATGTTACTGACAAACATTAAAATGCCCTTGCCTGAATATTCACTGACAGTAGTCTCTTTATTTCAATGGTCTTTTTCATGAGGCATACTCTATGTTACTGCTTGTCTGCGTTTAAAGTAACATTTTTATTTCTTTTTATAGTGTTAGCATATCACTGTGGTGTTAATTAGTTTGATTTATGTACTGTCTAGATATCACACCAGATACATTAAAATCTCACTATTTTCCTGATCCACACTGAGAGTCACTACTTATCTCAGACAACATATTTGTTCAAATTAGATAAAATAAATTTGTGAAATAGGAAAAGAAATTTTAAAAACAAACAAATCCCTTGATACATTCTTATGAATAGTGAATGTGCACGTCCAGAGTGATCAAAAAAGTTAGCTGTGCAACCTGGAGTCATAAGCATGTCCTGTTATTTCCAGCTCAGCCTTCTAGCCAGAAGAACATACATATGTATTCCTGTCTTGGTACTGAAGTTTGGAACTAGATGTTTAACAAGATCTGAAGACATTTACACGCTTTACACATAGGTCTGTAATTTTTAAACTCATAGACATAAACAACACTTGAGGACTGTATTGTACAAATAGAAATGAGGACAAAATATTCCTTCTTATATTTTCTTTCCCACAGATAAAAAATAATCTTGATTTTCAGTTCTCTCTGAGTGGAATTACAGAATGGTATTAATAATGCTTTTACCACTCAGAAATTTATGAAGGGCTATTGCTCTGAACAGGGATATTTGGTTTGATACTAAAAATTCCATAAACATTTTTATGGCAAGGTGCAGACACTGCTGACAAAAGGTGATACAGTTAAAGTGTTGATGGATGCATCTGAGTTCCATTTTAAATTTCAGAGCTCTTCATATTATTCTGCAAAAATATGCTCCTAAAATGACTGAGCAGCTCACTTAAATTGCTAGAATTCTTCCAGAGCATATAGAATATTTATAATGACAGGCCAAGTCAGTGAACAAACATCCACTCTAACATAAAGTATTGCCCTTCATGGAGATTTTTATCCTCATGAGGAATAAATCTGAATCTTGGCCACATTCCCTGATGATTTTGTCAAAATTAAAAAAATAAAAATAAATAAAGAAAAGTCTAGCAAACATGACCTGTTGCATAAGTTCCAATTAGATAGAAGTATTCCATTATTCTAACAATTTTTTGACCCATAAATTCATTTAAAAGGAGATGAGATACCTTACATTTCTTTGCCTTAACTATTGTGTGCTAAATGTTGTGTTATTCCAGAAATTGTGTATCATTTGAGTTGATGAAAGAATACTCATTTACACTTTGAACAATATACCAGGCTGACAAAAAATTTTGTTTTTTTTTTTCTGAAATATGTTGACTAAATATACTACTATTATTCCTTACACTTTTCCTTTCAATCTATTTTTCTTAAAGACTTACACAATGAATTAGAAAATGCCTTGCAGAACAAATAAAAACATAGAAGAATATGTTGATAATAGATTTCCATCTCTGAAATCCATATAGTGAATAAGAAACTGAAATGTCATACAAAACATTTTAACATCTCACTTCAACACTGTAAAACATCAAATAGAAATACTCATGAACACAGTTGCTGACAGATTTTTTTTCCTCATGATTATCAAAAACAATGTTAAAAATCACGTGCTTGTGAATGCCAAACCATGTGTTGTTCCTGCCCTGGATTCTGTGAAAGTTTTTTGTGAAAGCTTTTTTGTTGTTGTTGTTGTTTTTAATCCAGGAAAAAATGACCTTTTAATTTTGAGACTAATTGTCTGTTTTTCCTCTTTCTGTGAATGTGGTATTTTTTATGAGAGGACAAAATTAACATTTTAATTTTGGTTATAATATCTTCACAATAAAAAGCTGTCCTTACCAAGAGACAGTCTTTAACAGCAAAAAAAATACCAAAAATATTCCAAAAATTTTCTCTAGTGTCTGATAATTTTTCATCAGTTTTTCTGTTTCACCTTCAACGTTATTTTTATAACCTTTCCACTTTTTTCATACACCTTCCTGACTTATTTTTTCTCTTTGGTATAAGCACAGCATAGTGTTTTGCTGGTCTGACAAGTATGGACTAACATTTTGTGCATTTCATTCATCTGGACAGCAGTGACAGAATGGGAATTTTATTAAACAAGCACTAACAAAAATGATCAAATCTTTTTTTTGTAGTAGTGATAATGAAGATAAGGTCTAATCAAGTTTTCACTGATTTATGTGAAAACTCTTTTGTAAATTGACATCACAAGCCTGTGAATTTGGTTCATAAATTACTGTTCGTGACTGATGAAAACAAGAACAATACACAATCTAGTATTTTGAGCCACATGAATACCTATAGTTTCAGTTCTGAACAACGTGAAAATTCAGTCTTCTATGTTATTCATGTCAGTTCAAGTAGCATAGCTCGATCGCAATATTTCATCAGAGAAATTTTATGCAGATGTGCTTGGATATTGTAAGAAACAAAAGCATTCTAGTAAGAGATTACAGCTTGTTAGCCAGTGTGCAAAAAATGAGAGTCATTAATAGGAACAGTGATGGAAAAGCTTTCTAAAAAGTTGTTAGCATAACTGTGCGAAAGACACACCTGATTTGTTGTTTAAAAATTGAATTGCTGTGAGTTGCAAATGAAAAATGCTGCGAATCAGAGTGTAAAAGGTAAGATACAACTATTTAATAAGTGCACAGCTTCCGTTCCAATTAAACACAAGATTAATGTTCAAAACTTTAAAATCATAAACAATAGCATCCCAAAAATATCTAAGCATTCTGAGACTAAATGTTCTAACCCTTGTACCTTCTTGATAAAAGATTTTTTCTGCTACCAAGCAGAAAAAATATTTGCAAGCACACTGTATTATTTACTACTGTTGTAAAGCTTTTAGAAAGTTTTAGTCTTCTTTAAAGGTTTCTTGTCGCATACTGTTGTATTATTTTTCCATTCCCAAACATTAGTTAAGAGAAAACATATGCAGAATTGCAATAGTCTTTTCCACATATATAAAACTCATTCCTGACATAAGGAAGACCTCGATTATTTCAAGCTATTTAATAATGAACAACAAGAAAAACAAATAATTTCCCTCTGCACAACTCTGTCTATAATATTCTGTTTAAATGATAGCACATGTAACTTTTGAGCTTTTGTGGACATGGGAAAATAGAAGCAGTTAAAAAAAAAAAAAGTGAATTAGAACAAAAAAGACCAAGAAGATAAAATAAGGAGATGTCAGCTTTACAAGTTTTAATGATCTATATTCCACCTATAGTAGTTATTCATAATAGTTCATTTGTGTGGAAGTGGAAGAAAGGAGGAAAGAAGGTGGAAGAAGCAATCCTGAACAAGATCCGAACTCAGTGAAGCCAGTTTCCACTTGCTTTAGTCTATAAATATCCTCTATATTTTTACTACACTCTTCTAAAGTCTGTCCAGTCACCAGTCATAGCCATAAATAATAAGAAACCAATGTCTGATTAAAAAAAAAAAAAAAAAAAAAGTGGGATTATCATTGAAATCTTAAAAGTTTGTGAGCACAGGTGAGGTGAGGACTGGGGTAAAATCACTTCCTTTCAAAGCAGTAAGGAGATTTTTCTATTGTTCTGATACTAGTTGTGCTACAGGCAAAATAAAGACAAAGAAGGGGTTCATCTTCAAGGTACAGCGTATTCTGGAGCTTATTTGATATCAAGGGTACCTTACTGGTAGCTTGAGTAGCCCTAACATTGTTAGATTTTTCTTTTCTTCCTGAATAAAACCTGCCTGTCTTCTAAAAGGCAGAAAATTAACTTCTGTCTCAATCACTATCTGCCTTGTATTTAACTAGATTAGAGGAGAAGAGAAAGGCTGTAATGCTTCTGGACTTGTAATGTCATCTTTTGTGTGAAGGCAATGGCAAAACAGGAGGAAGGTTCTCTTGCTCAATTCCATCCCCAGTTACACACGTGTTTTTGGTAAAAGACTGGCCAAATGACAAGTGAACTTCAAATATATCCATTTTCCTTATCCACTCTAACTTTTATGCCTTTACTCATCATAAGATCTAAAATGAGCTAGCATCGCCTGATAATAATAATGATACACAGGCAACAGAACAGGTAATATATACCATTGCTTTAATGCTACTCAAGTGTATTCCTTGCTCCTCTGAAGTACTTTTTCAGGTACTTTGGCCTGATCTCAGAATTCTTGACTTATGACTCAAGTGGTCATTTATAATTTCATTCCTTTCCGGTTAATTTTTTTTTACTATTTAAAATGAAATTGAGTGATTAGACAGCAGAATATGTGAAATGATTATGTTCATAGAATTGGACAATCTGAATTTTGTTTTTAGAAAAGTAGAAAATCTATCTTAAAAAACCCTTCAGAAATATACTGTGAGATTTTATCATGAAGTCTAGCAAAAGAATACTAACCTTAATTAAACATTATTTGTAAATTTGTAAATAATGTTTAATTTTATTCATAAATATTAATTTTATTTATCTGAATGCTAGAAGTCAATCAGTTATTTCAAACACAATGTGCTTCATGCCCTTCCTTCAGTAAATCTATGATTTGGCTTGTATTTCAAGCAAAAATATTACTCAGTTTATGGACTGTTTTCCCTTCAGGAAAAAAATATTGAAATATGTTCTTTTTGGCAAATGATACTCTGTCAACATAACTTTCTCTGGCATCTGTCCACTAACTCAAAAGAAAAAATTAGCATTGTCCTTGTGATTGGCAAAGGAAATTAATTAGGATCAGAAACTTGCCTGTCTCAACTGTTATGGGATAAAAAAACATACAAACACAAAGGGAAAGGGAAAAGGGAAAAGGAGAGAGGAGAGGAGAGGAGAGGAGAGGAGAGGAGAGGAGAGGAGAGGAGAGGAGAGGAGAGGAGAGGAGAGGAGAGGAGAGGAGAGGAGAGGAGAGGAGAGGAGAGGAGAGGAGAGGAGAGGAGAGGAGAGGAGAGGAGAGGAGAGGGGAGGGGAGGGGAGGGGAAGGGGAAGGGGAAGGGGAAGGGGAAGGGGAAGGGGAAGGGGAAGGGGAAGGGGAAGGGGAAGGGTAGGAAAAGCAAAAGTTTCATTAACTGAATCAGAAGCCATGCAATCTTCTGTCTCAAAATCTTTATTTTGTTCAGCTTACTCAGACAAGAATAGTATGTATGCATTCAGTTTCTTTTGTTAGCTTGAACACAATATCTGGATATTTTTAATTATAAAGAGGATGGCAAATGGAGTGCAGATATAATGACTTCCTGCAGACTTCCCAGAGGATGAGTATTCAGTCTTGATATATGTAGCTCCACAAAAGTGCAATGAAATTAAAGCTTTGGCCTCTATCATCAGCCAGTGGTGAGGATCTTTACTCTTGGCCAATAGGAGTAGCAGACTGTTGCCTCTTAAGAAAAGAGGATACAGGGATCAAGCATCATCCAACCTTCAGACTGCAGTTCTATTTCAGAAATGTTGCAGTAAGTGCTGTCCTTAGCTTCAGGCAGTGTGTGTTCTCTAGCTCTACGCACTCCCATCCTGTATGCAGAAAATAGTACCTAGGTTAAGCAGAAGATGATTTTATTTCTGAAATGTTCTAGTGTTCACAGCATAGCAGCATCTAAATTATGCAGGCAATAAAATTTTCATGGGGATTTATTTTCAAAATCAAAGGGATACAAACTGAAGAAAATATATTTAGAAAGAAATGATTTGCTGGACTGTCAGTTGAAAAGAAAACAATTTGAAGTACAAAAGAAGGAACAAAAGAAGACAATGTCCTGACGAAATTACAGTTATTTATCTGACAGAGATTTACATAGAGGGCCAAAAGGTACTGTAGTACTGTAGAATGAGCTGCAGTGTCATCAACTTTGACTCACCAAAAACAATTAATGTGATTCAAGGCAAAGCCAGAGTCAGATGGGTTTATGACAAAATGTAACCTCTCTGACCCAGTGATATCAAAATAATGCCCAGAATTTCTGAGGTTGAATAACAATTCAAGTACTAAGTAATCTGTGAGGGACTGAAACTTCTGTTCGTATTGAAATCAGAGGAAACTGAGGTCATTTAGGACTAGACACTCGAAGACACTTAGGGGATTAATTTTCTTTTTTATTTCATTTTTTTTTTCTTTTTAATTCAAAAAAATCATGAGAGATTAGGTCCTCTACCATTATTAGATTTTCATTAGCAGGTAGTAAGAATCAACTTGGGCTACTATTGCATAGGAAATAGGAGAACTGGCCCTAAAATGGAGCCCTGGGGAACTACACTGGTGTCTAGCTGCCAGCCTGTCGCAACCTCATTTACTATGAAACTGTGGGGCTGACCCATCAGCCTGTTGTTCACTGTCTTCTGTTTTCATTAATGGAAATCCATGCTAGTCAAATACCCTGTCTTTCCTATCTGTGGATCAATGGATTTTAGAAGACCTTAAGATAAATTTCAGTCTGAAAATTTGCTTAAGTTTTCCACTAATTGACAAGAGCTTTCTGAAGATATCCTGCTTCCAGATTTGCTACTAATTTCAAGTAATTTAGTTGCCTTGTCCTTTTGTTTCATTTGCTTTAAAAAGAGTAAAAATAGTTGTCACAAGGAAGCTTGCAGAGATGATAGTGTATTTGCAGTTTATTTTTAGACCTTTGGAAATAGAATTTGGTTCTCATACTAACTCACATTTTTCCTCTCTGCATACTTTCTGCTTGAGATACTCATTCAGCTCCACATTTGTTGCAGAAAAAATCATTTTGAAAGTAGATGGAGCAAGAATACTCACTGGTCTGAAATTTCAAGATAATGCCCCAAGCCTAGTGATCTGGTTTCTACTGTAAAATTTGAAAATGCAGTAAACTATTTGTATCTGTGAACTCTGTCCCTGACAAAATTACAACCTCCTCATGTCTAACATGAATGTAGTAAGGACAAAGTAAAAGAACAAGACCAGTCAAATTACTTGCCAAACTAGATCTGCAGTACAACATACCAATTTTTAGGTGTTAAACAAGCACCTTGTTTTGAGAACAGACAGATGTAATCAAGAAAATTCAAATGCACTAGTAAGCTGAGATTACTTAAAACAAACAAGCAACTGTAACATACATACATACATACATGCACCACATCTTTCGGTGAGTAATGAAGCAGAAATGAAGAAACATCTTCACACTACTCTTGCACCAATCTTGTAGACCCAGTAGTATACTCAGAAGTCATATTTTCTGCAGGTCACCAGTCAAAGTTGCCTTCAACAGCTCTCTGAGCTTTGGCACACAGCTCACTTTGTGGAATTCTGAAATTCGACTTGCATGCAGTACTTCTTTTTTTTTTTTAAACCAAATAAATAAATAAATAAATATTATCACAAGAAAGAGAGATCAGTTTTTCCCTGCAACATAATCATCAGTATTCCCTAGTATTCCCTAGTTTAGGTAAGAATTTCTGTCAGCATCCAGAATTCTCCTGTGGCTACTCATTCAAATAACAGGTTTTTCTTTCTTTCATTCTTTGCCTAGCCAAATACTTCACTTGTTCCTTGAAGAAATAGTTCCACATAGTCTGAAGAGAAAACAAAAAGAAAAAAAGTTGGAAAGCACACAGTTACGTTCTTCAATATATGCTTTATTTTCAGCAAAAAGAGAGAACAAGATATGTACTCACACAATAATCAGAGAGAGATGCTTTCTTTTGTATCTCCTGCTCCCCTTCTCAGTGTGTCTTTCATTAAGGAGGCAGAAGTCAGGAAAGAGAACGAATATTGTGATGGAGCTCAGAGGTAACTGACTATGAGAGTATAATACCACAAAGAATATTTAGTAGTAAGACAGAGTTCAGATTCTTTGAAGAACTCTCACAATATCAGCATAGAGAATATTTTATTAGTAGAATTCTAATGTTTTGCAAACAGTTTGAAATAGAAATAACTGCTTTTACAGTACTGTTGCAGAACAAATGAATGCTCTAACCTTTGCAATAGAAGTTGTTACCAGCACCAAAACTATATTTGTGAGTATATATGTCATAGCTTATATTAAATAAATCAATGCCAAGCTGATTTATTATATTTTTATAGCAATATGAATAAGCATGACATATTTTTTTTCAGTGTTACATTAGCCCACCATTAGTTAAGTTACACTGAAAAAAGCATTATTTACATGATTGTTTTAAAGTATTTCTCTTGGAAAAATCAACTAATATGTCTTTCATGTAAATTGTGCAATCAGTATTCATCAGAGTACACACAGCAGTTTGTACAAAATAAGGTACTTATTCAGCTGCCAGGAAAACATGCATGCTTATAAAGAAGCAGAAATTACGGAAGATAGTGGGATGCTGATAGTGGCAAATGCAAGAAGATTTGGAAATGGGAGTATTGTGTGAAAACAAGGCATACTTCACCATGCGTAGTTATACTGAGACTGTTTTAAATTCTCCAGAAGGAACAGCATAAGCTGCAATTCCAGATTTAATGTTTCTTGATTATTGCTTGTTATTTGACTGTGTTCTTAATTTTTGCCCACCTACTCGTGTGACAGTGATTCAGCATAAAAGCAAGGACTTAAGAACCTGAAGCTATGGATGGCTGAATTACACACCTGCTCCTCATCCCTGTAATCAGCTTTAATGTCAGAAAGATTCTCTAATTTCCTTCAATGGGATCCTTGAACTCCTTCAACATGCATTCTTGCATACAATTGATCACTGTTTACACCTCATGCCATGCATTTTACATATTCATTTTTGGAAATAGAATGATTTATCTCATAAGCAAGATCTGACATGCCAATATAATAGATAGCAGTTGCTTCAAACAGTATTGTGGTCCTACTTCCTGGCCAACTTAGAAGTCTTTCAGCACTTGATTTAAAAAAAAAAAAAAAGAGAGAGAGAGAGGTACAGGATGAATATTATTTAGACTGTTCTGAACTATATCTATACCTATAAAAAAATATATATACATATATATATTAAAAAAAAAAAAAAGGATCAAGGAAACAGGATTTGCTCCATATTTTAGTTTGTTTGCATTTGTTTTTAGCCAAAGATATTTAACATGCAATTATTATTATTTTTTTAATATATATTTGATTTAGCTTAAATAAGAAGAGGAACGGTGGCTCCAAAATTCAAAAATTAACGTCCTCAGATGTTACAGGATCTTTTTAGATTTTTGTTCTAAGGCAAACATTCAACCAAGAATACATAACGAGCTACTATTGACAAGAATAAGTCCCGTCAGTATGTGCTTTCTCATAACGCATCAATGATCCAAGCACATACAAAAAACTGCTTTTAGCATTAGTGAAGTTTATTCATGCATTAATCAGTTAGCTGTATGAAAAAATCATATTATTGTAAAAAGAAAAAGAAAAAAAAGCTTTTGTGTAAAATCTGTTGTGTCTTTATCATTAAAATTCAGTATATGTTCTTTTTCACTTTGAACTTCATTACGTTCTTGCATGTTAGACTATTGTGGGAACAATAAAAACCACTTGATTTGTTAAATATTGACAAAATGAAGTAATAATCCTATATTGAAATTGCACTCCACAGCAGAGAACAGTATTATTTATGATACAAAAGTAAAGGTAGTTCTTTACATTCCTCTCTGCAAGGGTTTTTCACAGATCTAATTCTCTCATTGAGAAAGGCAAAAGGTCTTACTTGTGTCAAGAAACTCTGGTCTGATGTTTCTCCCCTTACATGGGTATTTTTTCTGTAGTTTGTGTTCAGACAAGGTAACTGCCATCCTTTTCAGAATAGGATAGTAGGAAGTAATCAATATTTCCAAAAAAGTCTTTGGGAACATACTGTTTTTGTGATTTATGGTGTCTTTTGATACTCTTGAAAAGTGTTTGTTCTCTTCAATAATCTAGCCAGAGACTTGACCCTGTAATTCCTTTAAAATGAATGACTTCTTTAATTCTTCTTTCCTGAGTACAGTTGTATGAGAACAAATGTTTCAGGGATATGTGCTGACTGAAAGGGTTCCTGATACTCTGAGCAAAGGAGCTGTTCTTTATTGCTTCCTTTGTGACATGTTCAAGGAAAAACAAGTCTAAATTATTTGTAGATGCATAGAATTGAATAAAAAATAACAGAGAAAAACAGTTTCCAAAACACCTGACTTTGCATGCAATTTCTTGCTTAATGGAAATAAACTGCAATGTAATCACTAGTATTTTAAAGAATTCTTCTTCATGTACTATTGTGCATTGACCCCGTTGTGAAATGTTGAAGTGGGGTAAATTAGTACAAGTAGAAAACAGTTGTTATGTAGTTGTACAGCTTCTAGCACCAACCAATCTAGTTTAGAGTTAACCAAGATATTACTGTATAGCTCTTTGTTTTGTATATGAAGACAAAATCTCTTTAAGCTACACTAGAATGTAAAAAAATCAGTACTCAGTACCAGTTGTATACTTATAAGAGCAGAACATTTTCTAAACATGATTTTTATGCTAAGTGTTCAGGTCAGCAGTGTCAAATCTGGATGCTAAAATATATTTGTAGAAAAAATGAAGTTTGATTTCTCAAAACTTCCTTTTCACTCTTTTGCTTCTATGGTTCTAAAGAAGCACAAAAATGTAGATTTCACGTCTGATTTCTTGAAATCACCTAACGACTTATTTCTCAAAACTGCCTTTCCCTTAGTGGGGAAATATTTTGTACAAATGAAAGAAAGCTGCCTGTACTTCCCCTGTTTACTAGTATGCATGGGATAGTTACTGTGCATTTTACATGGCCTGGTGGATGCTCCTGTCATCTTAACCACTGTTGTCAGCACCAGAGCTGACATGGTCTTTAATTTCACCCAGCACTTGTAGTATCCAAGAGTTTCTTATTTATTGAAAAATGACTTCTCTTTAGTTCAAAGTGAAACCAAACTGAAAACCAGGACAAAATAAAATACATTTAAAAATGACATTTCTATGAACATGAGAAGACTTTTGAGTGATTGTGACCTTAATCACATATTTTCTACCAGCAGAATTTCCAGTAGGTCAACAAATTTCTGCTAAGTATCTCTCTTTGGTCACAGATTTTTGTTCCTTCATCCTCTCTTAGCTTAACCTATTATTTCACGGTGATTTGAGTCACTCCTTTGTGTCTGGAGTATGAAGAAGTACAATACAATTGATTTCATGACTAGCTGTTCTCAATATATGCATACCCCAAGTTCTTTGACAATTGAAAGTAGTTTCTTCTTTGGCATTTTCTAGAAACGGTTGCAAAGAGATTGTGATTTTTCCACAGAAGAAAAGGATTAATTCATCTATTTTTTTTTTTCCCAGTGTTTTCCTTATTTTTAAAATTTCAAGAAAAATCACTTCAGTTTAAAATAGTTCTGTTTTTTTTTTCATTTCTGCATCTGAACCTGCAAGTATTGTTTTTGTGTATAAAAAAAAAATGATAAGACTGATTATAATAGAGGAATTGGTTTAGATTTGTGGTGATTGAAGCAGATTTGTGAGCTATAAGGGCTATCAAAAATATGTACAGCTGCACATGATTTAGTAATTAGCAGTGTCCACAGCATCTATCTCTGGCAGATGTTTCAAATGTCGCTAATTTTAAATTGAATCAAAAATAATGATGTATGCAAGAGAATGCTCTGGTCTTGTAAAATGTAAATATACCAACTTATATTTTTAAAACATATAGAAGGTTTGCAAGAAAAAGTTAAATAAATAAAATATCTAAAGTAAGTAGAAAAATGAAGTGCAGTCATGATAATACGTGTTTGAAAAGTGCATTATATTGTCAGAGGAAATAAATACCCTACTTTGAGGTTTTATATACTTTGTTGATGTATCCTTGGGCACAATAAAACATACCTTTATGATTCTAAGTCTTACTGTTTCTAAGATATATGAATGTTAAAACATCTTTTTATGATTCTAGTCTTACTCTTTCTAAAACATATAAATGTTTGTGAGCATTTCAGAGAACCTCCAGGCCCAAATAGTGATTCTAACCCTCAAGGTATTGTGTACAAGTCTGATTTACTACAGCATTTATGGAAGATCATAAATGATAAATAAAATATTTCTACTAAAACTTGCATTTGCTAATGGCACTACTGCAAACCATTCAATAGCTATCAGGTGTTAAGCAGCCAATGCAGGATGATTTTGTTTTCTCATATGAATAATTTGCAGTCTTTTAGATCAGATTATTGTGTTAAGTGTGTTGATGCATCCTTCCCTTACTGCCATTACGAGACTGAAGTGAGAAATTGTAATGATGTCTGAAGGGTGTTTTTTTGTGTGCTTTGTTTTTGTTTTGAGTGTGAATAGTTGATGATTTTCCTGAAAGCTGTGTAAAGAAGGGAAAGATATTCTTACTTAACTAGCTTTCCCATTTTTTTCAGAACATTTTTAGTATTTTATGGCTCTGAGTACGTTATTTGACACTATATACAATTCAGTATGAAACATGTGAACAAAGGAGTCGGGTCAGAATAAATGCCAGAAAATAACAAAGGTGGTTTTTTTTTTGTTTGTTTGTTTGTTTTTGTTTGTTTTTTTAAATCCAATCTAATTTTCAGGCTTTTGACTTGACTTCCCTCTGGATTTTAATTTCTGTATAAGAGAAGAAAGGCAGAAAGAGTAGAGGAAAATTAATTTTAAAAGGATTTAAGTGTACCTTGTGTCTTCCTGAAGACAACTTTTGCTTGAAAGAAGATAAAGCATATGACTAATTTACCTAAAAATACTATGTCAAATTTATTTGTTTCTTGGTTTTGTTTTTGTCTTTCCAGAAAACTGGCAATATATTAGTTTTCATCTCATTGTAAATGGGCTTCCTGAGCACTCAGATCATTTGTGTTAAAGCTTCTCTCTCCAATCTTTTATTAGCTAATTTAAATGTAGCGGATAATATCATGCTTGAATCAGTTTTTCAACACAGAAGGTTGCCAAAAAAATAAAATCCTTACAGTACCATTCTTTATAGAGCCACTACTATCTATCTGTTTGCAAAGTCAGTCAAGTTGACGCCCACATATATTTGGTCACTTATTTATTGTTTGATATGTAAGAATAAAATCAGATTTAAAAGGTAAATGTATGCTACTTCACACAATTTGTTCATTAAAATATTACAGTTAAGGTAGAGTACCTTTCATGTACACTTTGACAAATCAGAAGTAATTCCCTTTAACATATATGAATTACACAGGGGTAAGCCCAGTGACCTACACAATTCAGAGCAGGGAACTGTATGAAGCATATGAAGAATAAATGACTCATATCTTTAGTAGACTGTGCATGACTTGCCTAAACAAAATGTTTTCTTTTACTTCTACTGACTTAGCATTTGTCCTGAGTTTACACATCCAGTATGCTTTGCTGTATGCTGGCTTTAAGTATGAGCAGTGAAAGTGAGAAAGAAAAATTTAACAGACTATTTGCAGAACTAGCTGCATCCTTCAGTGGCAGAGTGGATAGCATTAACAGTAATCCTTCAGCTCCAGTAGGAGCTCTCTGCAGATCCACAGAAACTCTGAGCTAACCTTACTAAAGAATATTCTTTTAATCTTCACTTTCTGCCATGAGTTGCAGAGCTTCTTTAAGGACTATGCTGTCCTTGGTTATGACCCTCACGGTTTAACCAACATCTGCAGAGAAAAGGTGGTAAATAGAAGCATCTAAAAAGTCAACAGTGGTCTACAGAGTTTGCTTTACAAATATAGAGAAATTGCTAAAGAGAAACAATCCCAAAGAGATAATTTTTTTTCTATTAAAATCCATAATTAAAAATAATTAAGTACAATATTAAGACTTATTTAAAAGTCTTAATGTAGATACCTATCTATATTGGATAAAGATATCTGGTAAATGTGGAAGGCTAATTTCTGAAGGCAAAATTTTGCATACGTCTCTGAAATTTCAAACTGCATTTAAGTTAAACTGAACTTACACCTTCCAGGTGCTGAAAAGCTTGTCTCCTGTACTTTGCATGGATTTTGGATTTTTATTTTGGGCTGTGCTATGTTTTCCTTCTACCTTTCATAGATTTCATTTTGCATTGAATTCAGCCGCACGTTTTTTAGCTTTCATTTCATATCAGTATATATATTCTGAGGAAGGAAGGAGGGAAGGAGGGAAGGAAGGAGGGAAGGAGGGAAGGAAGGAGGTAGGGAAGGAGGAAAGGAGGGAGGGAGGGAGGGAAGGAGGGAAGGAAGGAACACCTGGTCAAACTCCCATCAAAACTCCTGAGTTTTGTCTGTTTTGATCAATTATGTTTTTCTCAATTATGTACCATATTTCTACAAACATTATCTAGCCTAAATGACTGCAACTTGATAAGTAATGACAATACACTGAGCACTGTAGCATTGTACAAGACATAGTATGCGTACACTGTTTATGCCACAGACTCCCAGTTTATTTTGATGAGCTCTTGTTATATAAGAAAACCTGAGAACCTTTCTCAGTTTTCCTATGAAAATTGAACATTTCTATTCAACTCTTGTTGTAATCAATTATAACATTGGTGTCGGGCAGGTTGCAACAAAGATATCACTAACTAGTTACTGCAGCTACTGAAGTGTCAACTTCGTAGCACTTTCATATGATTGTGTGAACATCTGCTTTTAATACTCTTGTACTTCCCTGCTTTTCAAAATGTGAAGTTTTTTTTTTTTTTGCATATTATGTTCTGCAGAGAGCAAACCCATCAATTTTGAGCATCTTTTTCACATTTGCTGCAGAATGAAATCATTTTCTTTTCTCATCAAACAATCTGTATAATTAGAGTACTTTATAGCTATCTGTATCAAACAATTAGTGTATTAATTGCTGAGTGTTGGACTATACTATTGAGCATGTAAGCAAAATTTTATAAATGTGATTACATTGTTGAAAATGTAATGAACAGGAATGGTATTTCTACAGACAATGAATTCTTTTCTCCACAGCTTAACAACAAAGCTTTCTGATTTTCATTATAGATAGTCAGTTGTTTATCCTCAGGGGATATTTCTCTTTTCTGTATCTTAAATTTTCTCTTTATATTTGAAAGATCTAATTCTGATCTGACTTATTTAGATTTTATTCTAAAGAAAATCAATTGATTTCAAAAAAGTCTATCTGCATTTATGAAGCCATAAATAAGAGCTTATTGTTGCCCAGAGTCTTTTGAAGAACCTTTGAGGGTTCCCTGAAAGTTAGTCTTGTTTTGCTGCCATGGTTTCTTAAATAAATGTGATGCATAGCGGGCAATTATCTGAGTTTGTTGACAAACGCTTAGCATATTATTATAACCGTTGGGGATTTTAGAACACATCTGATGTGTGTGTGTCATGCTCTTGTATATGAACAATATGCATGATCTGTTAGTTAACTAAACTGAGAGAGCTGTATTCTGCTTTTAATGGCACAAGCCTCAAGTCAGTTATTATAGACTTGCAAACTCATTAACTGCTCCCCCACCCTGCAGAAATAGAAACTGTGTAGACTCAGTGTTGATGGATGGCTCAGGCCCTCAGGCAAACAATGCTCTTGAGATCATAGAATTTGCTGACCACGGTGATAATTTGGGGTTCTTCAAAACAGAAATATCCAGCTACTCTACAGTAACACTGAAACTAGCTCATGAAGAGGAACAATACTATCTGTCTGTATACAGTTTTTAATCTACAAGAATGAAATGTTCTTTTTCCAATTTTAAATATGGAATGCATTAAACCTGCTGCTATTTATGTCCTTCTGAGTGAAGGACTGGGAAGCTGGAGCTTTTGGGTTTTGTGGAGTGGAGTTTTGCAAAGACAGTGCAGGAAGGAGAGCATAAAGGATATTCCGTCATGTACTCCTTTCTTCTATCTCTGTTTTGATTTCATAAAATGTAACAATTCAGCTCAAGGCAGATAGGTGATCACATAAGTAGTCTTTACTATGAGACCTAAAGGCCTTACACAGATACACAGATTTGTGTGGCTTCCCTTCTACATAGAGATGAGACAGAATTATGTTCTATGCTTTCTTGCTCCATGACTTCTCATGTAAGTGAAAAGGAGTACAAGTTAGATAGGAACTGCAGAATATTCAGAAAGGTAGCTAATCTGAATAAAAAAGGCAAAAACTCTGTGAAATATACAGAGGAGCAGACACAGCCCAGAGTGAGCACACAGTCATGAGCAGAATAAGGAAAAGCATCAGATGGTATGTGGTGATATTTAAAAGAAGTCTCTCTTCAGTACATTTTAAAAGGAACTGATGCAAAACTCCTACGGCAAATAAAGAACTAGTTCAAATTAAAGAGAGTTCCAACATCTGCCAGAATTCATAGAGCAAAATAAGTCAAAATGTAGGCCTGTTTTTAAGTTACTTTGAAATTTGTCCAGTGAATAAAAAATAGAATAGGAGGACAGTCAGCTGGATTGACACTTTCTTTAGGAGACATGCTGAAAAGTATTATAATTCTGGGAAAACTTTCATCATGTTTAGTTTTTTTCAGCCATCTCTAATTTTTAATCTCTATGTTAATAGTTTGCAAGGAAGTGAAGAGCCTGGGGTCTTTTACTGGTAATAGAAAAAAGCCATAGTTACAGGTCAACCAGCCATTACAACGATTTCCTTGAGGTGCCTCATTTTTTAACTGAATGTAGTCAACCTGATAAATTGTCAATCTAGAATATTATTTAAAATTTTATGTATTTATTAATGTTTTCAACTGAGATAGAAAATTTATGTACAGAAATTATTTTCATAGAATCATAGAATCACCAAGGTTGGAAAAGACCCACAGGATCACCCAGTCCAGTCATCCACACATCACCAATAGTTCTCACTAAACCATGTCCCTCAACACAACATCCAAATGTTCCTTGAACACCTCCAGGGTTGGTGACTTCACCACCTCCCTGGGCAGCCCATTCCAGTGCCTCCTTCAGAGAAGTAGTATTTCCTAATGTCCAGCCTGAACCTTCCCTGGTGCAGCTTAAAGCCATTCCCTCTAGTCTTATCACTAGTTACACAAGAGAAGAAGCCGACCACCACTCACTACAACCTCCTTTCAGGTAGTTATAGAGAACAATAAGGTCTCCCCTGTGCCTCCTCTTCTCCAGACTGAACAATCCCAGCCCCTTCAGCCAATCCTCATAAGGCCTGTGCTCCAGACCCCTCACCAGCTTTGTTGCCCTTCTCTGGACGTGCTCCAGGGCCTCGATGTCTTTCTTGCAATGAGGGGCCCAAAACTGGGCACAGTACTCGAGGTGCAGCCTCACCAGTGCTGAGTACAGAAGGACAATTACTTCCCTGTTCCTGCTGACAACACTGTTTCTGATGCAAGCCAGGATGCCATTGGCCTTCTTGGCCACCTGAGCCAAGAACACGGGTTCATGTTCAGTCAAGCATCAGTCAGTACCCCCAGGTCCATTTCTTCTACACAGTCTTCCAGCCACTCTGCCCCAAGCCTGTAGTGTTGCTTGGGGTTATTGCGGCCAAAGTGCAGGATCCGGCATTTGGTCTTGTTCAACATCATCCCATTGGCTTCAGCCCAGCTATCCAGCCTGTCCAGATCCCTCTGTAGGGCCTTGCTACCCTCAGGCAGATCGACACTTCCAGCCAACTTGATGTCATCTGCAAACTTACTGAGGGTGCACTCAATGCCTTCATCCAGGTCATCAATAAAGATATTCAAGAGGACAGACCCCAGCACTGACCCCTGGGGAACACCACTCGTGACCGGTCGCCAGCTGGATTTAACTCCATTCACCACCACTCTCTGGGACCGACCCTCCAGCCAGTTCCTTACCCAGCCAAGAGTGTACCTGTCCAAGCCACGATCTGCCAGGTTCTGCAGGAGAATACTGTGGGAGACAGTGTCACAGGCTTTGCTGGAGTCTAGGTAGCCTTTCCCTCATCCACCAGACGGGTCACTAGGTCATAGAAGGAGATCAGGTTGGTCAAGCAGGACCTGCCCTTCGTGAACCCATATATTTTATCATATGTATTTTTTGTTTCCTATTTATATTTATTTCAAATAAATTTCTAAGCTGTTAATATTGCATAATTACATAAAAACTTGACAATGGTTACAATTCTGTACCTCTAGGCACTGCAGAAGACAGCTAAAAACAAATACCTGCCCAAACTGCAAAGCATACAAATGTATAGGCTTTTTATGGGAGGAGAATTGATTTGTAAGAAAATACTTGTTTATTCCAAAAATAACTATAAGTCTACATCCAAATCTGGAAACTCAATGTCCAATATTTGAGTCTAATTATATCTTTATTTTTTCTGACTTTGCAGAAACCAAAATTTAATTACTTAGTGCAGTTTCATTGTACTGTCTAAATTACATGACATCTTCAGACTTCTCTATGGCAGCTGTAAATATACTTTTTAATACTTTATATATTTCAACATACAAAAAGTAGTTGGGGTAAGGAACTCATATCTAGATGCTAAAAACTTGGCTTTAAGGGAGAGTAGGAGAGTTCATGGAAGAGAAAAAGTTTTGAGATTTCATATATAAAGATGCCGCTTCTTACTAATTAAATCCACGTGCTTCAAAATATTGAAAACTGTGAGATACTAAGAAACTCATTCTGTAAAAAAACAAGGATGTTTCTACAGGGATACATCAGCTGCACTTGCTGAGCTGAAGCAACTTCTGCTATGTCCCAGAACTATCCTCCTTATTGTGCATGAGAACATATGTGAGACAATACTATCACTACATTTGTATATATCAGTATCTTCCTATTTCTCTGCCAAAGTCATCTTTTTCAGACTATTCACGACACACAGTAACTGCAAAGTCCCTTTATCTGCTTGGCACAAAAAAAGTCAGTGTAGCCTACTACACACTAAGTTCCTTGTATAAGTGACAGTTGAAGTAGCAGACTTTTCTTATGCTGTTCCAGTTAAGTTTCAGAAAATGATTTTCTTGATGTTCAGAATAATTCAAAATTTAGTGAGAAGGACTATCACACAGATCTAAACCTCAAAAAGTCAGGCCTTAATAAATCAGATTTTGGGAGTAACAGCCTATCTCAGAGAACATAAAAATGCACTGTTCTGACTAAGAAATACTTTTTCCCAGCTAATATATGAAAATGAATTCAAATCTTGCCCACAAAAGAAGATAAAGGCTGTTTGGATTTGATATAATGCAAAACAATAATTCTTTTGCCACTAATGCCAGAATGCGGATACAGGAGTCTTTATTTCCTTTTGCAAAATTTATGTGAAATTTTAAAGGGCTTAGGACGAAACCAAAACCAATTGATAAATCTGCCTTTAAAATCCTACAGGCATTGATACAGAGAAAAATTGACATATCAATTGTGATATTCTATAGTTTTATAGACAGACAGTACCATTAAAATGTACACAAAATACTTTCTTGAATATGTAGTGTACATACAAATGATGAAATTTGCATGAAACTCTATCTACAGATATCAAATACTTCAATTTCCAAATTTTTTTATGATTCAGAACAGAAGGATTTTCAAATTTTCTTTGCAGTTTAGCATTACTGTAGCCCAGTCAAAAGAATTTCTATCACACCTAGCAAAAGCCACAGGGCATCATGTGATGCAGGGCTAGGGTGTGGGACTGACATGATCTGGGTGGCAAAGGCCACGTCAGCTGCCTTGAGGATGAGTGAATACAGCTTCCTGGATGAGCTGTGGCTGCACCTTGAGGATGAGTGAATACAGCTTCCTGGATGAGCTGCGGCTGCACATTTCCATCACTAGTGTGAGATGCTGTCTCGCTCCAATTTATAGGAGGGAGAGGAGGTTCTTTGAAATATGTATGCCCGGCGTGAGATTAAGAAACAACGGTTCAAATGTTGGTCCGACCAGTTTATTACAAATGTTAATAAGGGAGATGAAGTAAGGGGAGGACGGACACTATTACGGATTGGGGTGATGGGGAAGGGAAGGCGAGCGATAGAAAAGATAGAAAGAGGCAAGAATTGCGTAAAGCGGGGATAGTCACCACCAGGATCCAGCAGCAGTCCCATTGCACGACGTTCCGACGGTCCGAGGCCGAAGGGCAGGAGCAGCGAGGCCGGTCTTGGGCAACGAGAGGGTGCAGGTCAGGGAGGAAGCATCAGGTCTCAGGTAGCAGGCCCAGGGAAGTCCGTCAGCAAACGGTCCGTAGGGAAGGATCTGAAGGCAGGAAGCTCGTGTCGTGGTGAGAGATCATGAGAGATCAGCCTCTGTGTTGCGGTGAGAGATCAGCCTCCACCGTTGTGGTGAAGGATCAGATGGCAGAGAACCCCTCAAGTCTGCTGTGGTGAGATATAAGCCTCCACCATCGCCGTGGTTGTTGGACCCTCTTTTATCCTCCATTTTCTGCTGCCTACGTGACATTCCTGGGTGCTTGAGCAAGAGTCCAGTGCATACCTCCTGAGATGGCCATCTTCCTCGAGATAAGTCCACACAAAAAGACCGTTTCCCGGCCATTAGCAGCAGCTTATCTCTCTCTCGTTGCCCCTGGCCTTGTCCATCTGTGCTCCTTAGAGGATTTCACAATCCTTAGCCAGGACCTGTCCATCAGTGTCCTCAAGACAAAAGATTTCTCTGCCTTTGCCCAGGACTTGCCTGGACTTGTTCCTCAGCAAACTTTGAGTCAATCATATAAAAGAATAATCTCTTACAGATGCATTAAGGAAGAGTACAAAAATAAACCCAGGACTGAAGAGGAACCATTCCCCACCACAGAGTAAAGAACTTGGGACACGGATGGTTCATTAAGAAAGACTGGAGCCACTAACTGTGGGACCCAGAATGATGATGGAAGGGTGAAAATAACCCCTGAGAACAAGGAGAATAAGGAATAGGGCTTTCTGTATAACGATTAAGGATATTGTAATCATTTTTTTGTTATCAATTGTCAACATCAGTCTGGGCTATGAGTGTAATTACTATTACAGTTGGATTAATAAAACCTTTGTTAGCTTTTCATAGAAATATTAGATCAGAGAATGGCTTAGGTTGGAAGGGACCACAGGGATCAACAAGTTCCAATTTCACTGCCAGAGACAGCGTTGCTAGTTGCTAGATTAAATACTAGATCATGTTGCCCAGAGTCCCATCTAACCCAGCCAGGGACAGGGCATTCACAACCTCTCTGGACAACTTGTTCCTGCACCTCACCATTCTCTCAGTAAAAAAAGTACCTCCCCCTGACATCAAATCTAAATCTCTCTTCCTTTAGTTCAAAACCATTTCCCTTTGTCTCATCACTATCTACCCATGTAAGAAGTTGATTTCTCTCAAGTTTATAAATTTCCTTTAAATATTGGAAGGCTGCACTGAGGTCTCTCAGCAGCATTCTCTTCTCCAAACTGAACAAGACCAGTCCCTTCAGCCTATCTTCATAGGAGAGGTGCTCCAGCCCTTGTGTCATCTTTGTGGCCCTCCTCTTTACACTCTCCAAATGCTCCACATCTTTCCTGCAATGAGGGTCCCAGACCTGGACGCAGTATTCTGGCTGGAGCCTCATGAGGGCTGAGTATAAGGCGACAATCCTTGCCATTTTGGACACCCGTCTTCTGATGGAAGTCAGGATACCACTGGTCTTTGAGGCTGCAAGTGCACACTGCTGGCTCATGTTAACTTTTTCATCAACAAAGACCCCTAAGTCCTTCTCAGCAGAGCTACTCTCAAGGACTATTTCTCCCAGTCTGTATACATATCTGGGATTATCTCGATCCTTTGCTTTATTGAACCTGATTGGGCTTACAGGGACACATCTTTCAAGTTTATCAATGTCAGTATGGATGGTATCCCTTACTTCTGATTTATCAATCGCACCACTCAGCTTGGTGTCATCACCAAATTTGCTGAGGGTGCTCTTGTTCCCATCATCTGTGTCACCAATAAAGATGTTAAAGAGTACTGAACCCAAGATGGATCCCTGGGGGACACCTCTCATTACTAGCCTCCACCTGGACATAGAGCCATTGACCACAACATTCTGGTAGTGATCTTCCAGCTGATTACTTATCCACCGAATAGTCAACTCTTCAAATTCATAATTCTCCAATTTAGAGATAAGGATATGGTGAGAGTCAATGCCAGAGGCATTGCAGAAGTGCAAGTAGATGACATCAGTTGTCTTCTCTTTGTCCATTTATTCTATCACTCCATTTCTTCCTTCCTTTCTTGTAAATGGGAGCGATGTTTCCCATTTTCCAGTCCCTGGGGACTTTGCCTGACAGCCACAGCTTTTCAGATATGATGGAGAGTGTCTTGTCAACCGTATTAGCGAGTTCCCTTAGGACCCTGGGATGTATGTCATCCTGTTCCATGGACTTACACATTTAGTCTTATGAGTCAGTCTTGGACTTACTTCACCCTTACAGTGGGGAGGAGTTTGCTCCCCCAGTTCCCACCTAGAGGTACAAGTTCAGGGATGTGATAATCCTGTCTGCCAGTGAAGAGTGTTGCTAAGAACTCATTGAGTACCTCAGCTTTCTTCACACCTGTTGTAGGAAGTTCTTCTTTGTCATTTTGCAGGAGCAGTATGCTTTCTTTAGCCTGCCTCATTTGACCTATGAACCTGTATAATCCCTTCTTGGGTTTCTGTTTGTTTGTTTGTTTGTTTTTAACAGCCCTCGACAAGTTCAGTTCTATCGGTACCTTCGCTTTCCTAATCCTACCTCTGCAAGTCTGGGCAGCATCCCTGTATCCTTCCCAGGTGACACACCCTTGCTTCCACTGTCTGTATTTGCCCTTCCTTGACCAGCAGGTCCTTGCCAAGCCATGCTGGTTTTTTGCCTCCCATGCCTGTTTTCTTTTTACGAGGGATAGAGAGCTCTTGTGCTCTCATAAAGAAGTTAAAGAGCAGCCATCTTTGTTCCACTTCTTTTTCTCTAATGACTTCTTCCCAGGAGATCTTGTCCAACAATTCCTAACAGGCTGAAGTTCACTTTCTTGAAGTTCATGGTCCTGACTCCACTCTTTGCCAGGCCTATGTTCCTCGAGATCATGAATTCAACCAGGGTGTGGTTGCTGCAGCCCAGGCTGCTGCTGATCTTAATATTTTTAATGATCTCCTCTGCATTGGTGAGCACCAGGTCCAGTAATATTTCACCTCTGGTCAGTCCGTTATCATCAGTCTGCTATCAAGCAGAAAGTTATCATCAATGGATAACTGACATTTTAATTATATTATTAGGATTAAATTAGACTAGCTATAAATTTTTGTCTCCACCCAAAACAATATTTTGAGCATAAAACTAGGTATATTTGATCTTCATATAGCCATTTAATTACAGTTCTTTTCATAAGCAAGGCATTTTTAGTGGTTCTAAGTACTTCAAAAATAATTTTGTACACAACTAAGATATGTTTAATCTGAACAACTGAGCATTTACTGAAGAATACATTCTTTCATATGTATTAAAAAAAAAATAAATGTAAAAACAGATGCTTTCTGCTCACCTCGCTAAAACACAAATTTGCTGTATGTATGTTTTATTTTCATAAAGGGGAAGAATGTACATTGTCAACACATTCACTTCCATGGGCTCCATCTGAGATACCCTGTGGCCTGAGTCAATATAAACAGGTGGTTCGATTTTTTTTTTTTTCCTGTTTATTAGGAAGCTAGATAAAAAGGGTGGTTAAGAGTTGTTTTGCAAGCGTAACTCTATAATCTTGGATGCCTCTCAGAAATGTCTTAGTATTATTTGGTGAACAAAAAAAAAAAAGTCAAATAATTTGGCAGAGGTTTAGTTATGTATTGTGCTTTTTACTTACTTCTCTATGTAACATAAAAATAATAATAATTAAAAAAAAAAAAGTTGAAGTTGGTAGACTTGTCTTTGTCTTAGAAAGATTCCAGTGGTCACTTCCTGTCTTCAGTTACATATCTCTTTCAGTCACTTAACACAACTGACACACTGCTGAGCTAAGTTTTGTATTGCATTTTGATCTTGACAGCAGTTCCATTATTATGTGTCCTGTGTTATTTATACACTAACTTCAATTTGGTGCGCTTTATTATCTTGCTATTAATTTTAATGTGAACAGAATACCAGTAGAGCTGTCATTCTAATTAGGATAGCTGTTAACTCTAACAGTAAATAAAACTTCATACTGAAAAAAAAAATTGTATGAGATTTAATTCTGTGATGGAGAATTGCACATTTAATGGACTGAATGCAATCTGTAGTTCATTCAGCTTGTATAGTTTGTAGTGTATTTTAAGTCCATTTTGAAAGTTTCATATATTCAAAAATAGCCCAAAATGAAATTCAGGGCATGACTATTTGACACAATATATTTCAGTTTATGAGATTCTTGCATGAGCTGCTTGAACTCTTGTAGCAGGCTACTAAAGATGTAGTGCAGGAGACTTCTGCTACAACACAAGTGACAGTAGGGTTTTTTGATTTAGAAGAAGTGAGTTTACAGGTTGAATTTTATTAGGAGTGTTACATGATTTCCAGTGCCTGCACAGCATCTTAGCTTTATAGTTCTCACATCTTGCCCATCGCTCTCAGCTCTTAAAGACAAAAGCCACACTTAACTTTCCTATTAAAATCACCCTGGGTAATATGACAAGGCTGGACAGCCCCAGGAATTAATTCAGGCCTTGAATAATAGCCATTTAGTGTGTCACTTATGAAGATATGTTACTACAACAATAAAAATATAAGGAAATATATGCATAGTACTATATCACTGTGGATATACTCTGTCTCTACTAGCAGGGAATATTATTTTTCTTCTATTTTCATTGATATTTTCTGCCTCAGTGTTACTATTTAAAAAATAAACTGAAAAATCGGAATTCTGGAAAATGACAAATGTTTTGAATAGCTTATCTTTGAGAAAACTTAATAGGATCTGACTTGCCAGAGCAAATTTGCCTTTGGTTTGGTAGCAGTCCTATTACTGAATATTGACTCATCATTTGAAAGGTCCTCTCACATTAAGCGTTTATATTTGCCAAATTTGTTCATTTGCTTCATAAAGCTGTATATAAATACACTAAATGGAAGCAGAACCTAGCACAAGTAAGAGTTTATATAATGTATAGTGCTTTTCAGATCTATTTCTGAAAAAAACACCCTTCTAAGACACATTAGAAGAGTCCTTGTTTCCTTTTCTTCACCAAATATGAATATAGTAGGGAAAGGAAATAGAACTGGATGAGATCCCACCTTAGGAAAATAAGGTAAGAAGACAGAGAGCATGCCTGGAAGACCAGAAGATGGGGAAAAGAAACAAGAAATATAAGAACAATCCCTTGAATGTACACACTGTATCATAGAAAGTCTTAAATGTAGTTTTAATTTGACAAATAGCAGCAAGCAGTGCAGTTCATTAACCAAATTTCTGTCCAGAGAAGAAACAGAATCCTCCAGATATAAGCATTATTTTCATTTGGATGACAAAGTGAAATAAAAATGAGATTAGCTCTTTATTTTCACAGATTAATTTCTGAAGAATCTAAAAGGAAAAAAAAATGGAATGAGCATTGTCTGCTTTATCTTCTTCATATTTCATTATGTTTCTCATTTTTACTGATTTTCCTTTCCATATATTTCATCTTCCATATATTCCATCTTCTGTTAATTCTTCTATTTAGCCTTAAGCTATGAAAGGCTGCATAACTAACCTACTGAAAAAACAGAAATAAATTTAAGAAGGAATATCTTAAATGAAACTGAGTTATTGAATGCTAGAATGAAAAGCTTAGAAGAGTTATCAACATTTGACTCAGTTTCTCTAAGGATAAAATTAAAAATGTTATTCAAAACATTTTGCTACTATCAAATTATTTTAAGTGTTCCACTAAGGATTTAATGAACTAGCTATTGACTCTTGTGATTCTATTAATCTTCAGTATGATAATTTTGACTAAAGAGAAATGACTACTTTAAAGCTAAATTGAGATAAATACTGGTATTTAAGGAGAGATACATTAATATCATAATGGAACCTGCTACAACATTTTCTGCATTGCAGTGATTTTCAGAGAACCATTTTTAATGACAGTTATCATTATCAGATCAGAATAAAATTTGAATGCAACTCTATTTGATGATTCCCAGAATCACAGAATCACAGAATCACAGAACTGTAGGGGCTGGAAGGGACCTCTAGAGATCATCTAGTCCAACCCCCCTGCCAAAGCAGGCTCCCTAGATCAGGTTGCACAGGTAGGCATCCAGGTGGGTCTTGAACATCTCCAGAGAAGGAGGCTCCACAACCTCTCCGGCAGCCTGTTCCAGTGTTCCATCACCCTTACTGTGAAGAAGTTCTCAAGCACATTTGTTTGGAACTTCCTATGTTTCAGTTTGTGGCTATTTTCTATTGCCATGCACTGCTGAAGAGTCTGGCCTCATGCCTTTTCCTCCCACACCTTAGATACTTATAGACATTGATCAGATCTACTCTGAATCTTCTTTTCTCAAGGTTGAACAGACCCAGTTCTCTCAGCCTTTCCTCATAAGAGAGGTGCTCCAGGCCCTTTATCATCTTTGTGGCCCCTCACTGGACTATTTCCAGGAGATCTCTGTCTTGGTTGTACTGGGGAGGCTGTTAATATACACAGTACTCCAGGTGAGACCTCACCAGGGCAGAGTAGAGGGGGAGGATCACCTCCCTTGACCTGCTGGCCACGCCCATTTTAATGCATCCCAGGATGCCATTGGCCTTCCTGGCCACCAGGGCATGCTGATGGCTCATGGCCGACTTACTGTCTACCAAGACACCCGGGTTTCTCTCTGCGGAGCTTCTCTCCAGCTCCTCCCCCAACCTGTGCCACTGTACGCGGTTATTTCTCCCTAGGTGCAAGACTCTACACTTGCTCTTGTTAAACCTCATCTCGTTCCTCTCTGTCCAAGATCAGTTCTAACTGTTATGCTACAATCTGGCACTTAAATCAAATTACTACCTTATATTTTTGTACCTTTTTTCCTTCTAATTATCAGAAGGATAATCAGAATCACAGAATCATAGGTGTTAGAAATGACTTCTGGAGAAATCTAATCCAACCTTTTGCTAAAGCAGGTTCCTTAGAATAGGTTACATAGAAGAGCATCCAGGAAAGATTTGAATATCTCCAGAGAATGAGACTCCACAGCCTCTCTGGGCAGCCTTTTCCATTGCCTCTGTAACTCTAAAAGTAAAGACATTTTTCCTCATGTTCAGATGGAACTTCTTGTGTTCCAGTCTGTGCCCACTCTCCTTTGATCTGTTGCTGGGGACCACTGAGAGGAGCCTTGTCCCATCTACTTTTTAGATATTTATAAGCACTGATAACTCCCTCCTCCTCAGTATTTTCTGGAAGCCTAATTGAGTCCCAGGTCTCTCAGCTTTTCCTTACAGGGGAGATGCTCCAGGCCCCAAGTGATCTTTGTTGCCCTCTGCTGGATGCTCCCTAGAAGTTCCCTGGTTTTTTTGAACTGAAGTGTGCAGAACTGGACACAATACTCCAGATGTGGCCTCACCTGAGCAGTGTTGAGGCGGAGGAGCATGTCAGTGCTGGTCACAATCTTTTTAATGCACCTCAGGATACGCTGGCCTTCTGGGCCACAGGGACACACTGCTGGCTCACGATCAATCTGTTGTCCATCAGGACACCCACATCCTCCTCTGCAGAGCTTTATTCCAGTAGGTCACCTCTTAACCTGCACTGATGCATGTGGTTATTCATACATTGCATCAATATTAGGCAACCTTCTGATATCACAACCTTCTGATTTCACAAACCTTCTGATTTCACGAGAAAGCTCCTTTGATCTGGCTAGCAATAAATATTAGAATAAATTATGGCTTATTTTGTTTTACTTGTAATCAGAGAGTTTCATTATTACTTTTTGTACTAGAAGGAATGATTTATTTTAACCTTTACTTATCTACTTGGAAAATAAAATTACTCTAATTTCATTTAGAAATACATATATTCTATTCATGTTTTTCCCATGGTTTTAGATAGAAGTCAGACATTATTTAATATAATAATACCGGTCACTATAATAAAATTGACGATAAATTTAGAATTGTAACCAAATTTTAAAACAAAAACAATAAAGAATTCTTATGTAAATGAAACTCCATGGAATTTGCAGAAGAAACTGATAATTCAGTGTAACAAAAAATTAATAAATGTAATAAAAATTTAATTAATTTTTATTATTTAATTTTCAATTAATTAATACTTCAAAAATTTAAGCTTTAAATATGTGCTTATGTAGGAATCTGCACCTGCATTATTACTGCTATGTCATGCTTTGATCCATGTGTAGTTCAAGCTGGGAAAGCTGTCATATCAGAAACTTCAGTAATCTTTCCAACAGAGGCATCCTATTTTCTGTAATATTCCACAGGCCTTTAAGCCATCTTATTAAACCTAGCAAAATAGAAAGACACAAATCTAAGATAGACTTCTTTCATATGGTTGAAAACAAAGCAAAATCCTCTCCAAAGCTGGACAAAGCTATTAATTTTGATACAATTCCATGGTTTACAGATTTTTTATTAGTTTAAGTTCTTTTACATTTCCATTCAAAAATTAAAATCAACAGATGTTGAGTCTGATAATTATAGTGTTGTCACAGTTACTCCTTTTACCTGTATACATTAATTTGGAAGATGTGTAAGTTGATCATGTAAATGGTATAACAGTAATTATTTTAAAAGTAATAAAAAAAGCAAGTCATATGCCACATTCTGATTTTTTTTTTTTACTAACCTTATGTTTAAATACTGCAAAATTTAATACATGAAAATTAAATGTTGGAAGTATGGTTTTAAAAAAGACAGTTCCTCAGTGTTATTTTTGAGTAAAACCATATAATCCTTCCAAAAGATCAAAAAATCCTTCCAAAAGACACTGTATGCAAGGGGCTGCCTGAACAGTAATAATAAATAAATAAATAAATAATAATAATAATAAAAACTAAATAATGTCTGTTACCTATGTTTTCAGTCTCACTTCTACTTGATATAATCTTCTATGATTATCTTTATATAATCTTCAGTTTGGTGTACTGATGGACAGTCAGCTTAATATGAGCCAACAGTGTGCTCAGGTGGTCAAGAAGGCCAATGGCATCTTGGCTTGCTTCAGAAACAGTGTTGCCAGCAGGAACAGGGAAGTAATTGTCCTTCTGTACTCAGCACTCCTGAGGCCACACTTCAAGTACTGTGTCCAGTTTTGGGCCCCTCACTGCAAGACATCGAGGCCCTGAAGCACGTCCAGAGAAGGGCAACAAAGCTGGTGAGGGGTCTAGAGCACAGACCTTATGAGGATTGGCTGAAGGGGCTGGGATTGTTCAGTCTGGAGAAGAGGAGGCACAGGGGAGACATTATTGCTCTCTTCCAATATCTAAAAGGTGCTTACCGCGAGAGCAGGGTTGGTCTTTTCTCATTTGTGACAGGAGAGAGGACGAGGGGAAATGGCCTTAAGTTGCACCAGGGTAAGTTTAAGTTGGATATCAGGAGACACTTCTTTACAGAAAGGATTGTTAAGCACTGGAATAGGCTCCCCAGGGAGGTGGTTGAGTCACCATCCCTGGATATGTTTAAAAACCATTTGGATGTGGTGCTCAGGGACATGATTTAGTGGCGGACTGTCAGTTAGGGTAATATGGTTAGGTTGTGGTTGGCCTCGATGATCTCTAAGGTCTTTTCCAACCTGAGCAATTCTATGATTCTGTGAAAGTTAAACATTAAATGTGTATATAGTTTGTCTATATTTCTAAATAAACTATTCCTCCTCTTGGAGAAAATATTTTAATATTATGAAAACGTTGTCTTGGTTGCAGAAAATATGGAAGATCTGAATTACTGAGGAGTCAAAACTCAATAATGGTATTACTGTTTAAATCAGATACCCTTTTTGCTTTCCTCTACCATTCCCTCATATGAAAGGCTTTCACAGAATATAGTTTATATAATGCTCATTTTTATTTCAAATGTTATCAAGGAAAGTATTTTTCTATTAGACAACTGCATTAATATTAAAAAAAAAAAAAAAACTTCCATATAGGAAAAAAAAGAGCCAGACAGCTGGAAAACAAGCAAACACAAAAAAAAGCAAACACCACATTCTCTCTCAAGAAACAATGGAACTTTTCTAAGCATTACTTCAAACCAGTCACATTATATTTACCGTTGTTCCTTACAGAACATAAGTACTGTTTAGTTGGTTTGATTATTAGTCATCTGCAACCTGCTATCAAGGTCAACTCCAGAAAGAAACAAAAACAAAGCAATAACAATCCTCAATCACAAGCCTCATTTTTTCCCTACTTTAGAAGGCTAATAACATTTTCTTTAGAAGATTTTGAGTGTTGCATTCATATATATAATACACATTATATAGAAAAAAACATCAGAATGTAATATATACATTATTTATTTAGTCAGCAACAGATTCATTTAGGAAGTGTATCAATAATAGCTACTTTACGAATTCAGAATACATTGAACTAATCATTGTAAATTATAAACATAATTAGAATTATATTAAGTTATACTAAACATTTTTATTTAATAGTTGTCCACAACAGCTATTTTTTAATCATGTATACACAGTTGGTGAAGCCATTGACAATATATACTTACAGACACACCTTAATGCTGGCAGTTTAGTAATTAATTACACAAACTGTAACACTGGGGATGAAAATTAGAAGTACTGCTGACTGTTCTCTTTGCCTTTTCTCATGTGCTATCAATAATTATTACTTTAATATATGTTAAGAGGGCTGCTCTAAAAGTAATACTTCCTCTTTTATTATGTTGACCCACAGTATCAGAGGCAGATGTTGGTAGTATGGCAGTAGAGGTGGAATTTTCCTGCTGATATTGCATTGCATTTTGTTGCCATGTTACAGATGGCAGCAGAGGGGCAGTCTCACAAAATTGTGCCCATGTGAAGCAAAGGGGTGGAACTGAATTCCTCCAGGCAGGAAAAAAAAAAATGCCATGAAATGACATTCATCAATGCTTACTGAATTTTTCTGGAGACCAAACAGTGGATATGAATACAGTAAGGCAGTGGGTAGTGTGTTTCAGTAGTGATAACAGCAACATGAAATATAAACCATGTTTCAGATGGAAATGATAGAAACACTAATGGCAGCACTGGAACGCCACAAAGTTTGTGCCAGGTGGATCCCACAGATAATCACACAGGAACAAAAGGAACACCATATGAAAGTTTCTCAGGACCTATTGAACCAATATGAGGCTGAAGGTGACAGTTTCCTGTATCACATCATTACCCATGACAAGACATGGTGTCACCACTACAAACCAGAGTAAAATTGGATGTCTATGGTGTGGTAACTTTAATTTCCCATTGAAGAAAAGGTTCAAGACATAGCCTTCAATGGGTAAAGCTATGTGTACTGTCTTTTGGGATAGGAAAGGGGTGCGCCGTCTGGATTTCCTGGAACCTGACAAACCAGAAACACTGACCAATGCATCAGGACACTGACTATGCTGAAGGCTCAAACTTCCAGAGTCAGGCCAGAGAAGAAGACAACTTTTCTCTTGCAACACAATAATGCAATACCATGGAGAACGTTGCTAGTCTTGGCTGCACTGTCTTGCCACACCCACAGTGTAGTCCAGATTTGGCACCTTCTGACTTCAATCTGTTTGGGCTAATGAAAGGTACACTGCTTAGCCAATGCTTCCCTAGCAACAGTGCCATCATAATAGCAGCTGTGAAACAGTGGGTCACTTCTGTTGATGCAGATTTTTATGAGCACAGCATGCAGGCTCTTCTTCATCACTGGCAAAAATACATAGCTAATGGTGGTGACTATTTTGAAAAAATATTTTTTTTTTGAAGTTGAGAACTTGCTATATCAAATAGTAACAGCAAATAGTGTTATTGTGCTCTGTGTAGCTGTTGTATTTTCCATGGAAATAAACAGGAAATGTCACTTACAGAGCATTCTATTTCTCATGGACTTACAATTTCTGCATTGTAATATAAATGAAAAGAATTTAGAGAATACATTTGTGTTACAGGATTTCATATGATTTGATATCTCTGATCCACATGTTATCAGATTTCAGTTAGTTTTCTTATTCTTGGTTTTCTATTACAATAACCAAAGACATTTCATCAACCGTGCTAAAAACAGATGATAAAACAGAACAAATAAATGAATAATTGTATTTCAAAATATCCACCAACAACTACTGAATTCTGCAGGAAGTCATGGTGTCTTGGGAAGGTTCCTGAGGAGCCGTGAGAGAACAAATGTCACTCTTACCTTCAGGAAGGTACTTGACACTGCAAAGTGTTGGCATTCATTAGGCCAAAGCCCTGAAGGTCAACACATACATACGATTTCTCCCTTCTCACAGGTCATAATGAATTGCACACATATTTTGTGTCCTGGACATAGCTGTAGGTCTGGCTCTTAGCCCAATGCTCTGTATCCCTACATAGCAGGAAGCTTCTTAGATATACATGAAGCTGAAGGTCTCTGCCTCCCTACAGGGCATAGAGTATTTGTACTGCCTGCTTCCTGGACACAGGTGGTAGACATCCAGGGGGATGGCAGCCTCAAATCACCTACAGCCTTAGCAAGGGTCTGCTTCCACCACTCTGTCCAAGACCACTGACCCCTGGGAGCTTCTCTCTCATGCTTCCATTGACAAGACCAGTCTTGCCCTTACCATGCAGGCTCTGTCTTGTTTGCCTATAGCTGTGAGGGCACCCCAGGTGACCTCATCCTCCCCATCTCTATCCTGCAACTAGGAAGCAGAAGTGTAGGCTCAGTGTTGCCTTTCTTCCACAGGAACACAAGAGGCCTGCACTAATTTTGCACAGACAACCCTGAGCAGCACAAGCCTCAGCATAAACCTTGCCTCCAAAAAGACCATATTTGACATTCCACCCAAACAGAAGATGGAAAGGTCATAAAACTCAGCAGAGAAGAAGCTCCAGTAGGCAGATAGACCAGTCACTCAGTCACTGCATGACCGACATATGTTACACCCCTCTAAAGACTCTTTAGCCTCTACAGGCTCTAAGCAGCCCTAACACAGTCCTTAATCGGTGCAAGACTAAGGATAAAGAAAGCCTGCTGCCAACACAACTAATTTTAAACTGATCTTAAATGATTTTTTTTCTCTAACTAAAATATTGATTTCATCTGTGTTTATAGATATTTCCTGCATCTTTTCCAAACAAAAAGAGGCAGCTCTGCTGTGTATAAAACATTTGCTCTCTTTAAACTAGTTCTAGAATTATAATCATCACAAAGGAAACAACATCCAACAATATCCATTTTCCAAGAGGGAAAAAAATGCTTCCAGATTATTATAGTGGGGGGGAGGGGGGGGGAATTAAAGATTCTATAGAGTACTCTAGTGCAAATACACATGTTGGTTGCTCTGAAAGTAATGCATCCTATTTAATTCCACAGGGGGAAAAAAAAAAAAAAAAAAAGAACAGTTATTAAAAAAAACAAAACAAAACATTTTTCTTAGTTTTTTTATTGTCTGAACAGCCTGAGTAATCCTGGTATAGCAAAAGAAGTGCACAATCACGGCATGAAAAATGAGTAGCCAAAAGCCATAACAAACTGGTTGCAAACAGTCTGTGGGGCACAATTCACTTGTCAAATGTTTCAGCATTTATTTAAAGTTTGAAAAATGTTCTGATGAATTGATATTGATTTGCAAAAAGATGGATGAAATCATTGATTTATTTTACAATGAACCATGTGACTACTCCACCGTGGAAAATTTGCAATAGGATTTTTTTTTTCTTCTCTCACACAAGGTATACTTGATAACTTTTATTTTGCTTCATCATAACTAGCAGAAGCAATCTGATAGGCAAGCCTGACTCTATGGAAAGTGGGGATATCCTTCTATTTTAACTAACTATGTAGTTCTTAATCCAAGGCTAGATCCGAACAATTATATTGGTCACAAAAGTTAAAGTCTGTAATGAGAAAGGACCTTCTGTCTTCACTGAAACTTATAGAAGCCGAAACAGAATTGTATTTTATGTTAGTTAAATTTACAGAAAAAGTACATTTAAACCTGTTTAATGCATATATATTTGTAGAAATGTGGATGAAAGAGAATTTTGGCTTGTTTCATCTCTAGCTCTGTCTTTTATGCATTTGATGTCAATCTGACTCCAGTGCCTTGACTGGGTATGCATCCTAGGATTCTTTCAACATCACATTAGTCATTTAATACAGACACTGAAGAATTAAATTCTGAATATCTACTCTGCAATATATATAATTAAATATTTCTAGTCAGAATTTAAAACTTAAACTATAGATGTGGGGGAAAAATGGCTATCAAATTAACATAATTCTAAAAAATCTACATTGTGCAGTTTAAATATTTCTGCCACATAATTTAAGTCACTCTTAAACCATAGTTTTTATAACATCTGTCTCTAAAGTTTGCACTTGTTAAATGAGTTCTAAATATGGTCTAATACTAATTTTAATCAGGAATAATTAGTGCTGATAGATAAGAATACATATTTATAAGGTGGCAAGCTAAAGGGACATGCAGAATGAAGCTTTTGCATCATGCCTATATGGCATGGTTTCTTAACTGCTAAGTAAAGGTATGTACATGGGTTAATCTGAAAGTAATGCCTCTTATTTATTTACATAGAAATTGCAACAGATACAAAGAGCACAATAACACTATTAGATAGAGCACATTCTCAGCTACAAAATACTGTTTTTCTACACAGTCACCAGCATTAGCTATGCATTTTTGTCAGCAGTGAGCAAAAGCCTGTGTGCTGTGCTCATAAAAATCTGCACCAATAGAAGTGTCCCACTCTTGTATTTGTCTCTGCTAGAACTCACTACCTATCACCTCAGTGTGCTCATGTTCACTGTTTGGTCTCCAGAAATGTCCAGCAAGCATCACTCAATGTCAATGAGTGTCACTTATTTTTATTTATTTATTTATTTATTTTCTGTATGGAGGAATTCAGTGACACACTTTTGCTTCATATGCACTTCCATGTCAGACACCATTCTGTCAGACTGCCCCTCTGCTGCCATCTGTCACATAGCAACAGCATGTAATGCAATACTGGTGGGAAGATTTATCCTCTAGTGCCATACTACCAACATCTGCCTTTGATGTCTTGGTCCAACATAATAAAGCAAAAGGCGTTGCTTTCAGAGCACACTTTGTATTTTAGAAAGCTTCCTCCCCCTCCCAGTCCCCCATCATGTTATTAAGAACTAATTTAAGAGGAGAGTGTTAAATGCATGGAAGATGAATTTCCACTGTCTCATTTCTGCCAAAGATAGTGTAGAAAGATGTTCCTTATTCTTAAGGAAGTACATACTAAATCTGTTGTTGGAATAGCCATCTTCAAGAATTAGAAAGAAGACAGTCCATTGCTGGTTTTCAAAATTCCTGAGAAGTATGTTACTGTGAGGAGAGTGAAGGTTCAACAGGTAAACAAGAGCTCATTTATTAAGGTAAAACTGGCCTTTACTTTCCTCTTCAGTATTGTTTGATTCACAGTAATATAAATGTGAGCAAAATGTAGTCCTTGATTATTTAGGATTATCTGTTTCACTGTGTCTGTATTACTGATTACCTATCTTTAACACATAATGAGTGATTTCCAACCAGTAATTATAGTGTCTAGTAAAATTTGAACTGACTTTAATTATCTTGTGTTTACACTTTCAAATGTGATAATTGTTCCATGTGGCTAACCCTACTGCCAGCCTCTCCCACCTGCTTCTTCTGTTTACATTTTATGAATGAGTGAGCTCCTTTCCAAGCAAGAAATAACAGTTAGGCAGCCCTTTACAGTCATAGTGAAACAGCTAAGTACAATAAATAATATTACGTTCTTCTGTTTTGTACATAATTCTTTCATTGTTGTTGTATTATTTTGACTTCAGTGAATTCCATATCCTTATACCCAGCTATTTTTCTACCAATGCTTTATTCCTTTTATTCTCTTCTTATCACCCCTTCCCTGACCCTTATCTCTCTGTACATAATTTATTTTCTTTTTTTTTTTTTTTTTTTTTTTTTTCCCAGAATACAGTAAGATTTCCCCTTTTCCTGCTTTCTACTTAATCACCTCCTTTCTCCTTGCTCTCTTTATGTTAGTGGAAGCCTAGCATAGTTTATCTGTTTTCCATTCCTTACTGTCGAAACTCTTTATGCCAGAAAAATCTGACCTAATATATATTTTATAAAAATGTCCTCCAAGTAAAAACTACATTCTACTCTAACAGATAAACCATACCAAGACTTTATTGTCTTATTATTTAGCTAACAAAAATTGAATGTCTTGTTTTATTCAAGGAGCTATCATGATTGTTCTATTCATCACAAGACAAAGCTCTAAAACATCAGTTTTCTTTTTACTTGCATTATGAGAATTACTAATATAGTGAAATAGTCAGTGCTACCTTTCTATTTCAAATGTTTTTTCCTCTCTTCTAAAGCAGAATATAACTTAGAAATGTAAAAATTGAACTTCCAGTCATCAGATGTTTGAGAAGATTTGAAATAATTACAGAAAGAGGATACTACAGTTAAACAAATATCAGTGATTTTTTATTTATTTATTTTAGTAGCCAATTTAGCTTTTCATTTTAATGTAAGTGGAAGACACTCTGCAATAGAACCACTCAGAATTATAGAACCTATCACCAAATTCTGAAAAACTAGATTCACAGTCATGATTAAATTTTGATGCATATTAAAAAATATTTTGGGGGCAATGGATGGCAAAGCAATTTTCAAATAGAGCAGAAGAGCATAACTGAAAACTCAGAATATATGTAATATGTAGCTTGCAGTGTTTCCATTCCTGGTTGACTGTTTTTCAGGAATTGAATGAGAACAAATGGAAGAACTGGCATGCTCATTCACCTAGAAGGCCTATACCTTCTCAGTGTAATAAACATAGAACCCTTAGCCAGCAATGCATGGTGAAGAATCTGAATGTGAGCAAAATTCATAAGTCAGGTTTTGATACTGATTAATCCCAGTAGCAGGTAAGGCAGTTCACTCTATATATGATCTTTTACTTGCTGAAATGGTTATAGATACTAATCGTTCTCTTAGATGTATGTCTCCCATAATTTTATTCTTTTATTTAATGATTAGCCATACCATCCGTAAATCAGGTAATATTTTAGCCATTTCATGCTGCTGGATGCAAATTGATATTGCTTTACCCTGTCTTACTTGCATATGAATTCTTACATTCTTTTTTTAAGACCTTGCCTATCATCACACTCAGCAAAACCTTTACAACCTTTGATCACAGTGTGTAAGTGGGTTAACTAATGTCTTTGACCATCCCTCCACAACTAGAGACATTCAAAAACAAAAACTAAGATAAACATCAGAATAGCTCAGACAAGAAAAACAAAGGTTTATAAAGAAATTGGATATTTACTGCTCTAGTCCAAGGACCAAATCTGTTGCTTGAGATACTATGTGAAAGTCAAAATATGTTAAATCCAAGCACATCAGAATGTCAATGACTAATTTGGTATAGCATATGGAAATAAAGGCAAAGGATAGGTAAAAATGTTCCATTTAATATGTGCTGAGATGCTACCAAGTAGAATTGTTATAAAATTAGATGCATCTCCTGGGCATCATTACTTTAATCTGAGTGTCTTTGTGTATTATATTAAGAAAATATCATTATAAATGGTCATTTGATGTTCATGCCTCAGTGCTATGGTATTTTCTGAACAAAAAGAAGTCTGTTTTGTAGATCTCTCAAAGTCACTGGGAAAGGGAGGGGTAGCAATAGTTAAACTAAGAAAAAAAAATATTTGGGTCAGATTCTGATCTCCTAAGAATGCTATCACTCCACATGTTTACAGTTTAAATTTCTGTCTTGCTATGAAGTTAAGAAATTACTTGAGAAGAAAGATAAGTTTGCTTGAGCAATGCTTTGTGCTTTTACAGTTAGTCTGCTTCTAGTCTTGAGCAGGTTTATTTACAGTTAACATACTTACAGACCTTGCTACTTCTTTGCATTGTTCACTGTGGAAATACTATGCTTGTGTAAACGTTCATCACTGGGTAAACTTAGTTTGTCCTAACAATTTAAAGATAGAAGGAAAAATTACACATGATATGCTTAGCTTCTGCTGATGTCTTCGGAGTCATTTTTTGGGTGATAGTCAGGACAATTAGAGGCTATGCAGTGGAGCTTTCATTAATGCACCATCAGGTTTTTCTGTTCTCTCTTTGCTACTGCAAACCACAACTGCATAAGATCAAGCCCTCCATTATTTTTTTGTTACCTGTAAATTCCTTTGCTCTGCTGAAAGCCTCAAGAGCTCTAGTATTTTTGCTTAAAAATAAAAGGATAAAATTGCTCATCCTGATGTAATTTCAACAAGTCATGGCCTTAGCTCCTTAAATTAAGAAAGCTACCTTCCCTGTAACTTCTAGATACTCTTAATGTCCTTTTAAAAATAATAAATACAAATCCAATTGTAGTTGTATTCTATTTTCAGATAGTATTTTTGCTCTGTTGTCAGTGTCTCCACCATCAGACACCCTGATTAGACCAAGACAGACATCAATCATGATGTAAATAGTGTGACATAGACATGAATATAGAGCATTATAGATAAAAATTTGTATTGATGATAATTTGAAACTTAAGGCAACTTGGTAAAGGGTCTTTAAAAATACATTACCTGTTGTCCGATTCCATAACAAGGAGGAGCAGCCTAGTAAAATGGAAGAGTAGTTAAGGTATGACAAGTAGTAGTGAAAGGTGAAGGACTGAAGAGAGTTGACTGAGATACTCAAAGTTCCTTTGGATTTACTGTGCACTCTCATCTCATCATTCACTTTCAGATTTCGACAATACATAAAGCAATTAATTCCTCAGACTCTGTATCTCAATTTTTTTCTGATTTAATCAAAGCCTTTGACTTCAGCTGTCTCAACTCCCCACTTTCCATAAACTGGTAATGGATCCTCAGATGTTGTAGTCATTTATTGAAAGCAGGCCAGCCTTCACGATGAGTTGGGACAGCTAAGGTGATCAGCTTCAGAATCTTTTCTGTGTAAAGGCTCTTACCCTGGGAACTTGAGGGCAAAATAGGAAATTGTGAATGACTCTTTCATAAAAAGGCCAGTCAACAGCAGTGGTAGCTTCACAAAAGCTTGTAATGGCTCATTACAGAGTTTGGAGAAAATGATACTGCTTGAGAATTGTATTGCTGTACAGCAATAAGTGCAGACAGAAGACATAGAATTGGATTATTTTGCTTTGTTTGGTAGTAGGCTTTAAAATCTTGGAAGGATTTTGCTTGGACTCTCCTGTGTAACCTACTCTAAGGATCCTGCTTTGGTATGGGTATTGGACTAGATGATCTCCGGAAGTCTCTTCTAACCTTTACAGTTCTGTCATTCTGGATACTCAAGAATATATTTGGGAGGTGGGAGGGAGTGGGCACTTCAATAATGAAAGAAATATTTATCTCCTGTAGTATTTCTACTTTTCATGCCCTCAAGTTACAGAAATATCATGAATTGTGATATCAATTGTGATATTGATCCTCATCCTGCCTGCTGAGAAATCTGCTGTAATCTGACTGGCTAGCAACCACACAAGATAATGTTGTTTTCTGCATCTTTCCTCAGAAGTGATGTAGGCAGTACTTCAGCTGAGTAAAAGTCATCAGTAGGGTACAGGAATTGCATCTGTTCATTATCTGTTCCCAGGAATTTGATGAATCATAATGCTTTCTCCTTCTTGTTTTCTTGTTTTGTTTTTTTAAATCAATTCAGCCTTGTCTTTTAATATTTTCACAGTTCCTGGTATTTATTGACTAGATGTGGTGCTTCTGACATTGTTTTAGTGAACTTAAAAGCCTGGGGAAAAGGAGTTTGCAATAGCAATGTGTGGCATTCACAAGCAGTGCAGAGATGGGGAATGGGGTTGATATCAGTCCCTGACAACTCCTCTCTGCTGCCCTTCCCTCCTCACACCATGTCCTGTCCCAGCTGGGACTTCCCAGGGGTGAGGGAAAGCCCTGCTCCAGCATGGTCTCCTGCTCAGGGCTGCCAGGGATCTGTGTTCTGGCTGTGCTTGGAGCCCCACCTGCCCTTCTCTTCTCCCCAGGATGCTGACAGAATTGTTCATCTTTTTTTTTTTTTAACAGCTATTTTACAAATTCAACTGCTAGTTGTGTGTTTTATCCAATAGGAGTAATAGCAGTAACTATTTTTAATAGATTAGCTTATATTTCTTTTGCCTTAGGTGATGGTATAATTCGGCAGAGAAATAGGCATGGGTTCCTCCAGTACTGAGGAGTATTACTGTCCATACATAAACATTCTTTTTTTGTTAAAATAAAACAAAATAGATTAACTAGGAATAATTATAGTCAGTATGGACAAAATTACTTGCCGGACTGCATTTCTATTCATCCCATCTGTCTGTCAGGTTTTGGCTGACATGGGGTTAATTTTCTTCATAGTAGTTGGTATGATGGTGTGTTTAGGATTTAGGAGAAAAATAATGTTGATAACACAACAATGTTTTAGATGTTGCCAAGCAGTGTTTACACTTAGTCAAGGACTTTTTAGCTTCTTTTACTGGGATGCACAAGGAGCTGGGAAGGGACACAGCCAGGTCAGCTGACTCAAACTGACAAAAAGGGATGTTTCATATCATGTGGCATCATGATGAGCATGAACATTGGCTGGAGGGGCAACCATTGCTCAAAGAGTGGCTGGGCATTCGTCAGCAGGTGGTGACCAGCTTCGCTGGACTTAAGTTGTTTTGTAATTATTCATATTATTATCCCTTATTTTTCTGTTCTTTAAACTGTCTTTATCTCAACCCATGAGTTTTACCTTTTTCCAGTTTTCTTCCTCATCCCACTGTGAAGGAGTGAGCAAACAGCTGTGTGATGCTGAGCTGCCTGCTGGGTTAAAACACAAAAAAACATCCTAAGTCATTCAGCTCTCAAGAGTTGGTTTTACCTTCTGAGTTTGTTAACCACAAAGAAAATGTAGTCTTCCAAGCTATGGAGGTGACGAAGCTTCCTGCTCATAATGTAGAGGCTACCTTTACTAGTTTCTCAGTAGTGTTATATGCCTTACTATGAAAATGTGCTTATATTAAGCTTTTATTATTATTATTATTATTATTATTATTATTTATTATTATTTAAAGAAAAATAAAAGCATAGGAGAAACTCATGTAAGAATGTAAGATCCTGGACCGAATAGTAGATGAAATACTTCAGTTTCACAAAAACGATATAAGAAAGTGGTCATCTGGAAAAAAAAATATTTTCTAGAATTCTTAGGATGATTTTCTAAAAAGTACATATATATTTAACTTTTGCAGCTGCACTTCTGTGTACGAAGGGTAATGAAAGGAACTATGTTATATTAGTGACACATCTAGCTCACCAGCTGAAGTTAAGATACACAGTTTTGTTCTTCCCATCCTCTGGAAGCTAACCTGAGTCAGAAAATAATTCCCTTGACTTTTTATGATGAACACAGTTATTTTTGCTCTTTCAAGCAATCAACAGATGATAAGATGTTCCTTTCAAAAGCTAATCTCCAGTGCATGTGGCTGTGTTACAAATAGCACACAAATCACTTGCTGTGTTAATAATACCAATAGTCTCTTCCTGCTTTAAGGGACACATCAGCTGTAGGAACTGAAAATAAACTCCTTGGAAGGAGTCCAAGGTTATGGACCAATCAGTCCTGGGTTATCCAGTGGAAAAATCACACACCTGGAATACATCATCTAAAGCAGAAGGTCCCCAGCTGCAGGAGTGACACAACGGAAAGATAAGCATACAGACCAAGCTGTCTCATTCTTCTGCCCTCTTCTCATTCTTCACTCGAACTAAATGTCACCAAAGTGCTGACTGTGCCAAAGGGAGTGATCTGAGTTAAAAGTAGCAGCTTAGAGGTTCTCCCTGTGTGCTGGGGTGAGAATTGACTGGAACTGTCCTCTACTAAGTCTCTGCTTTGTGTATGAATCAAAGGGAGGCTTTCTCACATCCTCCAGCTCAGGATTTTCCTATTGCTAAATTGTCAATATCCATAAGTAAGTAGTTAAATTCTAATGAACTTTTCTATTCCTGAGAGCAGACTGCTGTCATGAATGTAAGTTGGAGAAGAATAAATTTAAGGGAAATTTATGTTGTAGTTTTCCAGGTTTAAAGCATGTAATACACAAAATAGTGCATGATGTTTTTGTTTTTGTTTTTAATTGAAACTGGCTTGCTATTCATATTTGTTCTACAACACTTTTGATATAAAATCTCCACTCAATAAAGTCAGTGAAATGCAGTATGAATGAGACTCTAGTTTGGCTCAGGATTTTTCCTGAACTCAGAATTCAGGATGTGTAGTATCCAAATGCTCCTGTGAATGACAGTCCCATCAGCTTTAATTAGATTAGCAAACTCCCTCTTTAACACAGAATGGCTGAAACCCAAATGCAGTGAGGTAGGTAACTGTGATTCACAAATCTATAGCTTGTTTATTATTTCATTACAAACTGTGGTGTTATACATTCTTTATTCTTTCTGGCTGGAGTTATTTTGAAACAAGAGGATGCATGATGTTGGAATTTCATATCCCTGATAACAAGCTCTCACATTCCGCTCCTTTTATCACAACAAATTATAAATTTACCTTGTATGTTCCTCTTCATCAGTGCTTTTGAGCACTTGCTGAGAACTTTAATGTTTGAACTACTTTAAAGAAAGAAGAATTGTGCCAATAACTATGCAGTTTACTATTCGAGGCCAAGCATGACTGTAAGGATGTTACAAATTAATTTGATTTTACTGTATCAAAAATTTTACTATTATTTTTACTATTATCTTACTATTAATTGCTAATCATGTCTGGAAGAATTTGTCTCATAATATTCCTTCAGGTATTTCATCATGGAAGATATGTAACACTGGAGGAAAAAAAGTTTAAGTGTTCGTTACTGAGAAAAATTGGCTGAAAAAAAAGACTCTTGTCTCTTCATAGCTCATATGAACGGTCTGAGAAATGGTGGATTAGACATCACATTATCGATAGTATCTAATTTAGGGAAGAAAAATACAGCGTAGTGAACACTCCTGGAAAGTGTGCTAACAACTCAGTATTCAGACTATTGAGAAGTGTTTCTTTTTGTAATCAATGGTAATGTAGAGAGCAGGCGTTACAATATTATTATTATTCTGTAGAGTGACTTGCCTGCAAACTTTTGCTTCCTGATTTTTGCAGGTCAGGCATTGTAGAATCCAGTTCATTTGTTCAATACTTGAACAGACTGGTGGATGATAAATATTCTGGTTTTTCTAGTTTTTGTTTTGTTTTGATTTTTGTTTGTTGGTGGTGGTTGTTGGCTTTGTTTTTGTTTCTTTGTTTTCTGCTGCCATTTGAACTCAGAAAACCCCAATCATCTGGATACTTCACTTAGTTGTCATTGTTGTCAAAAATGTTTTAAATAATAAAAAAACAAATACAGATTTTTTTAACTGCAGAGTTACTTTTTTTTTTTTTTTTTTTTACATTCAGGTGAAGCTTGGCAGTTTAGAAGTCAGTATGCTTTGAAGCTTACTTTCTAGTATGATTATTTGATTTGGAAGGACAGTATAAAGTCAAAAAGGATTAACACATGAAGGATGCTATTATCAAAACAAGGGTGGAGTGGAAAGGCTAAATCTAATGTACATGCTGTGAAATCTTGCCTATCAGAAGAAGAGAGATCAGAACTGGTTCATTCCAACATTGTCATTGCCAAGCTTTCATAGTGATCTGCAAGTTGGTAGTCAGCAGTCAACTTCAAAATATATCCTGAAGGCTTCTGTGCTCAGCATGTTCCAGGAATTCACTAATGTTCCAGCATAGAAAGTAGAGCTTTTCTCCTAATGTCCAAACCAAATGTCACAAGTCAGAATAGAGATTGCCTTTTGCTGTCCCAGCTTAGACTCATGGATGACCACTGTAATACTTCTTGTCTGAGTCATTTAGTTCAGAAGATGTTTAACATGATCAAAGACATCTTGAAATAGGATACACACAGCTCAAATTGCAGGTAGGTAGAGCTGCCATTACTAAAAAGTAACTATTATTGATAAAGATGTGTCTTTGCTGTCCAAATAGTCATCAATTAAGTGTCGATCCTCCTGGGGGTAGACAGGCCCTACAGAGGATCTGGACAGGCTGGATAGCTGGGCTGAAGCCAATGGGATGGTGTTCAACAAGACCAAGTGCCGGGTCCTGCACTTTGGCCAAAACAACCCCAAGCAACACTACAGGCTTGGGGCAGAGTGGCTGGAAGAATGTGTAGAGGAAACGGACCTAAGGTATTGGTTGATGCTTGGCTGAAGATGAGCCAGCAGTGTGCCCAGGTGGCCAAGAAAGCCAATGGCACCCTGGCTTGTATCAGAAATAGTATTGCTAGCAGGAGCAAGGAAGTAATTGTCCTTCTGTACTCAGCACTGGTGAAGCTACATCTCGAGTACTGTGTCCAGTTTTGGGCCCCTCATTGCAAGAAATACATCGAGGCCCTGAGGCATGTCCAGAGAAGGGCAACAAAGCTGGTGAAGGGTCAGGGGCACAGTCGTAATGGAGAGTGGCTAAGGGAGCTGGGATTGTTTAGTCTGGTGAAGAGGAGGCACAGGGGAGACACTATTGCTCTCTATAACTACCTGAAAGGAAGTTGTAGTGAGCTGGTGGTCGGCCTCTTCTCTTGTGTAGCTAGTGATTGGACTAGAGGGAAGGGCCTCAAGTTGCACCAGGGAAGATTCAGGCTGGACATTGGGAAATACTACTTCTCCAAAAGAGTGGTCAGGCACTGGAATGGCCTGCCCAGGGATGTGGTAGAGTCACCATCCCTGGAGGTGTTCAAGAAACATTTGGACATTGTGTTGAGGGACATGGTTTAGTGAGAACTATTGGTGATAGGTGGATGGTTGGACTGGACTATTTTAGAGGTCTTTTCCAACCTAGAATTCTAGGATTCTATGATATATCCGACGGTAAGGGTCATTTTCCACTGCTACTTGGAAAGGGCTCATCTTCAGTGCTGCTGAGTTGCCATCTTGTGTCTCCCTCTTTTTTTCTTAATATTTCATTACCTCTTAATTTCACTGTTCTTTTCTTGAATTCTTACCTGTTTAATTTTCACAGTCTGAAGTCTTACCTCTTTCTGCACTCTTATCATATTTGAATATCTCTCATCTTCTTCATGGCTCTTTGTCATAGTTTTTCAAGCTTTCTGAGGAATTGATAGCCTCGAAAAACAAACAAAAACAAAACAAAACCAACAACAAAATTTATCAATTCCTCAGAAAGCTACCTATCCTATGCTGTATGAAAACCATGCCTTTGCCCGTGTACAGCTGAACCTCTACCACAAGAGTTGCATCAGTGGCTCCTGGAGAGACTGGTAAAGAAAAAAAAAAAAAAAAAAGAGAGAAAAAAAAAGGCAGCTTTTCCCTAGGAGAAATGTTGTGTTAGATTTGTAGAGGGCCTTTAATATGTGGTCTCAGGCACCCCTACACTGCTGCTGTACAGAATATGACATTGTAACATCAGAGTTCCTGTGAGCTTGCACCCACAAACTGGTTTCTCTGTGCTTCCATTCATCTGTTTCTCAGCCTCATAATTCCACTGGCTTAACTTAAGAGGTTAGGGAGCAAACAGTATAATTTAATGCAGCTGGAGGCATCAGTAACATATGAAGCCAACACAAGAACAGTTTCAGATAAGAGAGCAGATGATCTCACTTGCTTTAGGTCATACTCTGATCTCCCCACCAGGCTCCCCTCCCCCCCATGCATAAGTGCTCTGCCAAGTAGAGGGGTTAATGGGGGTTGTGCTGTGGAAGGAGATCTTTATTGAGTGCAAAAATGCATTTGGCTTTTAAAACCATAAAGGAAAGTATTCTGTCTCTCCCAGCATGTCTCTTTTTCGTTGATAACATAGCACAGTTCTGCAAGAATTCTGCCTATTTGTCTCTCTCTACACAGAGTTAGGGAGCAGAGTAAATGAGCCATAGAAACTCATCCAGTTGGAGGAATTTTAAAAATTCTTTTTGAGGTGAGGATTTCCGTATCCACAGTTTCATGTGTGTTAAGAAGCTTTACAAACAAATGAATGCTGAAGCATGACCAACGTGTCCCTTTTAGGTCATCAAAAACAGAGTGGTCTTAAGCCATTTAGCTTTCAGGTTATACATCAGTCAAGTGAATACTTACATTGCAGTTATTTTAGCTGAGAAGGTTAAAGGTTTACATTTACAGTTATTACTTCTATGTCATGGCTTTACACTTCTACCAGTAACATAAGTTAGTTTTCACTATAAACAATTGAATATATTTATAAAGACTTGGAAATTATTATTTTTTTCTTTTTTCTTTCTTCTTTTCTTTTCTCTCTCTCTCTCTTTTTTTTTCCCCCCTCTTTTCTTTTTCCTTTGTTTTTGATGCTGCTTTGTTTTGGTGCCTTTAGGCTGTTTATGGAGGGTTTCTACAAACAAATAATTAATGCTATATATATTAATTTCACACACTTTGGAATATTATTTCTATTTTCTAGTGAGCACACAGGTAACTACTTATGGATAACTGAATCTGTGCTTTTTCTATGCAATAGCTAACAATACCATCTGATTTTAAGAAAAAAAAAAAGTCTTTCTTCCAATTCCCTCCATCGATTATGTTTTCATCTAAAAATCCTTCCAAATACTTAGGACCAGTGCAGTGGTAAATGACAAGTGAAATTTTATTGCAGTCTTTCGGTGGTACATGTTAAAAACATTAATACAGAAGCTGTAATATTCTCTTTTACATTATAATAAATCCACTGTCAGCACTTTTAGTGAGCATTTTTTTCTCTATCTTTCTCTTCTTTAATTCAGTTAAGATAAATTATTCATTCTTTATGGAAGGAATAAAAATCATTAAAAGGATTGACAAATGGATATACTTTTTAATGCTTATTCCTCGCTTTCCAACAACAATAAAGTTATATAATTTTTAAATTAGGGGAATTATCTTATAGGACTGATATATGGATAATTCTATAATTCCAGAGGTGCAACATTTATATATGTATAAATTATAATATATGTATTTCAGTGTTGTGGTTTAAACCAGCAAGCAAGCAAGCACCACAGACATTCATTCATTCCCCCAGTTGAATGAGGGACAGAATTAAAAAAAAGGTAGAACTCATGAGTTGAGATAAAGACAGTTTAACAGGACTGAAAATGAAGGGATATTAATAACAATAATATAATAATATACATAAAAATGTGAGTGATGAACAAAGAAATTGCTCATTGTCTGCTTACCAATACCCAGCTAGTCTCCAAAAAGCTGGCTCCAGCAGTTGGCTGCTCTGACCAACTCCCCCATTTTCATTATTCAGCATGATGCCACATGGTATGGGACATCTCTTTGGCCAGCTTAGGTCAAGTATCCTGGCTGTGTCCCCTCCCAGCTCCTTGTGCATTTCCAGCTTCCTCTCTGGCAGGGCAGAAGAAGAACCTGAATTGTCCTTGGCTCTGTGCAAACACTGCTTTGCAACAACTAAAACTTCAGTGTGTAATCAGCATTATTCTCATCCTAAATTCAAAACACAGCACCATGCCAGCCACTGTGAAGAAAATTAAATCAAGCTAAGACAGGACTTCAGAAAATTTATAACTATCTTTAAATCAAAAGCTAAAAAGCTCAATTTATTCATTAGAATAAACAATAAGAACTGGTTAAAAAAATAGCAGAGATATAGTACAGTTTTTAGCAAGAAATATAGAAAATATTTAAACATAATGAAATATACTTAGCCATATATGTATCACTTGAGATAAAGCCAAGGCTAGAAGAGTCGCATAGCTTTCTCCCATTTGTGCCTTAATTTCAGGATAAAGAAAAATTCAGAGCACTGTCCATAGTTCTGTATCTGTTGACAACCCTGCATACAGCAAGGGAGTTGGAACTACATAATTTTTGAGGTCCCTTCCAACCCAAGCTATTCTGTGGTTCTGATGCTTACTGAAGATTATATGTGTGCATTTGCCTCTGGGTGTGCATATAAAATGATGCATAACCACTTTGACTTAAATGACTTTTCCAGAAAGGGATATCTTTTTTTTTTTTTTTTTTTTTTTTTTTTTTTTTTTACTGAGGGCATTGTGTTTACTGGGAATGTGTTCTGGTCATCTATAAAGCCCTAGATTTCTCAGTTACCTAACAAATTTTAAAAAGGGAAAGCCAGGAATCCAATTCAGTGGATTTCTCTCTGGTGCTGATGACTGTAAAAGGAAATAAGATCTACCTATCCCCAGGTCACTAGTTTGGATATACATCATACTGATAGTAACCTAAACCATGCTGCTGGTGGTTTTCATCAGGCAGTCTTCCAAGAGGGCATTGTCAGCCTGAAATTGTACTCTTCTGAAAGCATGAATTACATCTACAAGTATAAGCTTAAAGTTTAAATGATGTGAGTCCTATTATCCCTTCATTCTGTAAACACATCACTCAAAGTTAGGTTTTGAGATAGACTAGAACTGGATGTAGCTTTACATGAATTACTGTGTTGCAATTTCTTTTCCCTTTCCCCTTTCCCCTTCCCATTCTCTCTCTCTTTTCCTTTCCTTTTCTCTCGCACAGAAAAGGTATGACAGCAATTATTACTTTTTTTTGCCTACCTCTTTCTTCTTCCTCCAGTCTCTCTTCCTCATTCCTCTTCCTTCCCAAGTTCAAAAACCATGGCTTTTACATTGCTTAGTCAAGCCTTGTGTAACCTATTTTGCTTTCTATCAACCATTTATATGACTTTGAACTGGAATATAACATATTTCAAAATGGACTATATAAAAAAAAAATTAGGAATTTGGGTTAGATGTTACTACACATGGAAATGTTAGTTCAGTTAATGACATTCTTAAAAAAAAAAAACTGATTTTATTCAGAATTTCTAAAACTTCATGTCTTAAGTATGCAGAAAAATACTTACAAATAAAGAATTACTAAAAAGAAAATAAAACAAAAAATAAAACACAAATATCTGATTCTATTTTCTGCAGCATAATGATGAATCTAGGATACCTTTGCTGTCAGTTAACACTCTTGTGATGATCAGTGGCCCCAAATGACTTTCTATAGTGAAGGAAAATTAATTCTCAGCATAGTATAATAAGGTCACAGATAGTAAACATGGTTGTGATGAGGCACAGTACGGAAAGAACCAGAGAATCATCTTTATCATCGCTGTTGACAGCCCAGCTATGTTCATTTTAAACAGATTTGAAGGTATAATAATCAGATAGGTGATTAATGATTTTAACTCGGTGACTTTTTCATACTCTGAAATAGTTTCAGTCACTGTTTCAGAGCACTTGTTTTGGGTACTTTTTTCTGGCTGCATCTCATATTCATTAAGCCAGATTAGCAGTGGCCTTTCACTTGTTCAGAGCTGAATGAGTGCTTCAGGAAACTGGCTGTTTTACATTAGAGTTGAAAGAACCACTTTGATCTCAGAGGCTCAAGTCTGTGTAAAACTCCATTTTGAAATACAGCTTTGAGAAGCAATGAGCTACTCATTTGGCCATGTATATGATACTCAACTGTTACAGTTGCAATTACTTGTAGGAATCGGCGGGAGAAATGCGACGACCATAGTAGATGATCAGCAAATCTCGTTTATTGTTTCGGCTGCGTGTACATTTATAGCGCAGATAATAGGCTCATACATATTGCTAAAGTGGAGCTCGGGATTGGCTCGCTATTCAGGGTCAACTACGCCTATCTTTGTGCTCTGTGGTTATCTCTCAGCAAACATTCTCTTGCTGACTTCTCCAAACACTGATGCCAACCTTCTCAATCTACATCCTGTTTTGTTCCTTGTCCTTGTGCACGACCAGCTGCACAGTGTCTATGTGGCCTTTCTCAGTCAGCCAGTCATCAATAAAACTCTCCACAATTACTTAAGATACTAATGTGGAAAATCAAATTAGTTTATGGAAAAGTGTACAAAATGCATAGTGGATGTTAGAACTCTTGTCCTTTATTACTCAGAAAAAGCCTGTGTTTTGTCTAGAATTTTAGATGTGCAACATGAGGTAATCATCGTGTATGTCTTTTGTCACTGATGAAGGATTTTCCCTGTCTTCTTTCCACATGTTCCTTTGGAGGTTTTGTTGTTGTTGTTTGTTTGTTTGTTTTTCTTTTCTCTTTTCTTTTTCTTTTCCTTGTCTCCCTGAAAAAGAGCAGAAGTAGGAAGCCCAGTAACAACCATTACTCTTACAAGAGTTAATGTGACTGGGGGACTGGGGGCCACAGCCTCAGCACCATTTTATTGTTACAAAGCTTGGCTTTAGTGTGTCCTACACTACTTGTTGATGTACTTAGAGATGGCCACATTATTATTATTATGAACTGTTTAAATCTGGATCAATATGTAAGACAAGTATTGAAATATGTACTGGTGTAAAACTGCTCAAGTCTAAGCTTCTGAGAGAGAAACAATATTTCAAGGAAGTTCAGGTTCAAGGAAACTCAATCTTCAACAGCAAATGGTTTACCTAGGTAGTCACCACTGAAGATATCCTCAGAGGTATGCTATTTACCCATGTGCTCCTCAGGGACAGTCCCTTTCAGCAGATAATTAAAACTTCACTCTCTCAGAGTGGCTCTCAGACCACTAGCAGTGAAATGTGACTGTGTTCAGAGGGCACTCCTGATTGCCAGGTGTGTTCTACAGAGAATGGTCACTGAGGTGACTTGGGAATGCAAACTTATTTCTAAAATACTCTGAAAATGTATAGGCTTTTTTTTTAGAAACACATACATACATATACAATTATTTTTTCCCCAGAGATGCTCCCTAATGTACAGCACACAGGAAATCAAGCAATTCTGAGGAAATATAGTTACAATAGCCTTTTGTCAAAACAACAGAAGCAGAAATAAGTTCTGTAATTTACTGAAGATCTGAGTCTCGTAGTGAAATAATTCAGCCTCAGAAAGTATCATTTGCACAGTATGGCAGGCAAATCTTACGGTGAAGTATGACATTTATGAAGAATCACCTATGACACAACATTTTACTATTCATGAAATCTTACAAACTAATTTGCAATGTCAGAAACTAGTAATTTTAATATATTGACTTTTGTGATAAGTAACAGGCAAAGTACTCTTCAAAGGGTAGCTGCAAAACTATTAGAACATTACTTATATAAACAACGAGAAGAACTCAAATCCCCTCAAATCAGTAGGAGCCTTCTGATTAATTTCAGTGTTTTTTTTTAATCAAGCCCATACTGTAGAAGATATAATTTGTGCTTCAATGTTAGTTCACAAATCTACTTTTTTAATTCACAAAATCTTGTTTTAATCCATGACAAACTGCACTGTACCTTGAACTACTGATTTTCATATTACAATTTTACTTTTTTTTATCACTTTTGTATAAGTGACCGTGTTTAAAACTGATAACTTTTTCTTTTTGACTTTTCATAGGTGAAAACAATATTCAAAAACTTCTTACTGAAAATAGGAGTGATTTGCAACGTTATGAACTGGTGAATTTGAGCTACATTCATGTTCTTATCAGTAACATTATAAAGATTACTGGGTTCAAACCAGATCAGAATATATAAACAAAAATATATTCTCCGTGTTCAAGTATAGATTTAAGCTTTTATTTATTCTCTTGCCCCAAGTGCTGTAATGAGGAAACTATGAGAAGCTATGTATCCTCCTAGAAGCTATGTTAAGGCACATACAAGACAAAGAGATGATTCGAGACAGCCAGCGTGGCTTCATCAAGGGCAGATCGCTCCTGACCAATCTGGTGGCCTTCTGTGATGGAGTTATGGCTTTGGTGGACAGGGAAAGGGAGATGGATATCATCTACCTGGACTTCTGCAAGGCCTTTGACATGGTCCCTCACCACATCCTTCTCTCTAAATTGAAGAGGCATGGACTTGAAGGATGGACTGTTCCATGGATTAGGAATTGACTGTCTGGATGCAGCCAAAGGATTGTGATCAATGGTTCTGCGTCAGGCTGGAGGCTGGTCACAAGCGGTGTCCCTCATGGGTCAGTCTTGGGACTGGTGCTCTCAAATATCTTCATCAATGACATAGATGATGGCATCAAGTGCACCCTCAGCAAGTTTGCAGATGACACCAAACTGAGTGGTGCAGTCGATACATTGGAAGGAAGGGAAGCCATCCAGAGGCATCTGGACAGGCTGGAGAAGTGGGCCCATGAAAACCTCACAAGGTTCAACAAAGCCAAGTGCAGGGTGCTGCACTTAGGTCGGGGCAATCCCAGGTATTTATACAAATGGGGGGAAGATCTCCTTGAGAGCAGCCCTGCAGAGAAGGACTTGGGTGTCCTGGTAGACAAGAAGCTGGACATGAGCCAGTAGTATGCACAGTTGGCCAGAAGGCCAACTGTGTTCTGAGCTGCTTTAAAAAAGGGGTGGCTAATAGGGAGAGGGAGGTGATTGTCCCCCTCTACTTGGCTCTTGTGAGGCCCCATCTGGAGCATTGCATCTGGGCCTGGGGCCCCCAGTACAGGAAGGACGTGGAGCTCTTGGAGCAGGTCCAGATGTGGGCCACTAGGATGCTCAGAGGGCTGGAGCACCTCTCCTATGAGGAGAGGTTGAGGGAACTGGACTTGTTTAGCTCGGAGAAGAGAAGGCTCTGGGGAGACCTCATTGTGGCCTTCCAGTACTTGAAGAGAGCATATAAACCGGAGGGGGAACAGCTGTTACGATGGTGGATAGTGATAGGATAAGGGGGAATGGTCTTAAACTGAGACATGGGAGGTTTAGGTTAGATATAAGGAGGAAGTTTTTCACACAGAGGGTGATGACACACTGGAACAGGTTGCCCAAGGAGGTTGTGGAGGTCCCATCACTGGAGGCATTCAAGGCCAGGATGGATTTGGCTCTGGGCAGCCTGGTCTAGTGGTTGGTGACCCTTAGCATAGCAGGGCGGGTTGAAACTCAATGATCATTGTGGTCCTTTTCAACCCAGGCCATTCTATGATTCTATAAAACTAGGGAAATATGTATGTACTAGAATACAGGGCAAAAGTTAGGATGCATGCTATCATAGTAATGCAAGATTTCGGCACACCTACCTATATATGAGGTCAGAACAGACTACAACTTGCACTAATATCATATATGCATTGCCAGAAAATATAATAAATGAAACCTTACAGCCATGTCTCCCCTGCTTGACTTTCTGCCTGTGAATAACCTTAAAATATTCCCTCCATCTCTGTTCTATGTTCCACATGTGCTGATAATGCTTCAGATTTGCCCTGATTTTAGCTGAGCAGATTTTTTTGGTTTCTAACTTCTAGGTGTTGGCTTTATTTTCAATACAGAGTATTTGAGTTAGGGATTAGCTTTTTCCATATGCACGTATTTAGTAAAATAGAAGACATCTAATAACATGGTTCTTCCACACTCTTTTTACATAAATTAAAATATAAATCTAAGGAACCATGAGGTGCTGGTTATATAGCTTGCAGTTTCCGTTTATGGATGGAACAGCTTTCTTGTGTGATACACAATTCCAGAGTCTGCCTTAGCTCTCCCTTCTTTTGACCAGAGCACAATACACTTATTTTTACATCATGACAAATATACTCTGATATGTGGCTATGTAGTGACAATCTGGCAAAACAATATTTATTTTAAAAGAAGTTATCTTTTAGCTTGAAACTGAACAGATAAAAATAGTTGGCTTTTTTTTTTTTTTTTTTAATCTTGTCTATTATGTATATGACATAGAATAATGTATATGTAATTTAGAAGATATATGGGTTACTGCCTGAAAGAAACTTTATGTGGGCATTTCTCCTATTTGGAGGACAGCACAGCTGAGAAATCTCTGCCAAAAACTGACATGTCTAAAGAAATCTGGTACTCCTATAGCATGGCATGGATTGTTTAGATAAAGGTCACCTAGTCTTTTGATTTGAAAGTATTTCTCTTAATGATTTCCAGTCTTTGTTGGTTTTGTTCAATCTGAAAAAAGACTTATTTTGTTCAAGACAGTCTGCAGAACATCTGCATATAAAAGTTGTTGATATCTATAAAGAAACATCACTGCTGTCAATAAAATTTGCATAGGTCATTGGTGCATACTATAATTCAGAAACTCAACCTTTGTCAGTAAGGAAGAAAGGTGAACAACAATCTATATTATCTTAAAGAGTAAATCAAACAGTAACCTTTACAGAAAAAAAGCAATATAATATTCAGAATTTGCAGTTCATTCTATATATATATGTATTTTATGTTAGAATTGAGGACATATATGAGAGCTAGGGTGGGAAAAAATAAGAAACTTGCATAGATTATTAGGTATTTTGGAGGTTTGTGAAATGCTTTTGACATTCTAGGTTGTGGTTATATACATATATATAAGACCCTGTTTGGTTTTAGCAATGCTAAACATCCCATGTATTATTTTTTGCTACTAGGTTGGAGAAGACATTATGTCAAGAGAAGACATAGGCAAAAGTTCCTTGTTCTTGTCGAATTTTACACTGACTTGCATTTAGGATATCAAATGTATTTGGATTTTAGAATGAGATTATATTCATTTTTATTTTATATTGTAATATTATTCTTTTATACTCTATGTCATTCCTGGGGTGGGGGGGGAGGGGAAAGAAAAATATTTTTAGTGGTTTCATCCTTATATAAATCATCAAACATTTCAAAGTTGGCTAATGAAACTGAGTAAATGAATGTTCTGAAGTTTTAAAAGTAATCATTTTCTGGAAAATAAATGTTCAGCAGTATCAGCACTCATTACAGGCATGGAAAATATTACCGCATAATGCTGTTGGAGAAAAAAAACATTTCTTCTCCATGCTTTGATCTTTCCAACAAACTGATAGTTCTGTGATATTCCACTCTTTCTACTCCAAGACACAGAAATTTATCTTCTTTCCTCAGGGAATCTGAGTGCATAGCTTCTGCTTTCCTGAACTAAGTTCATATGACAAGGTATTCAGGATGAGGTATTCATGTCCATATTGTCTCTTTTGCATGAATTTATATTGCTTCACAATCTGCAATGCAATATCCTATCTTCAAAATATTTTCCTAATTCTGAGGTTACGATTCCCTCTCCTCTCACCTGAGTGAAAACACTGTAGGTAATACAGCTCCACATGAAAAGACTGATGGGGAATCCATTTTAAATACTCAAGGTCTGGTAAGATACCCTTTTTGGAAAGATTTTATCTGGGAAGAAAGTAGATTTTAAATATGGGTAATCCTTCATTGTTTCAGCTTGCAAACAAAAGATAGGAGAAAAGAAGTGGAAAATTGAAATCAAATTTGGCTTTGATTAATATTATTTTCACTGTTTCTAGATGCAACAGCTAGACCAAAAACAATAAGTCTATTATTTATATAATTTTGAAAAAAAAACAAAAACAAACAAACAAACAAAAAAACCAGCTTCTCTTCTCTAGCTTTGTACTTATAGGTCTGTTTATATTTGTATATTTTTCTGTCTTCCATTCCAGTCTCTTGTGTTGACAGATGCCTCTCTTGATAATGTTTAGTTGTTAAATACACGTGTTTATTTTCTTTCTTTCCTAAGGTTAAATTATAATGCTGGTCAGAGAAGTCATGTGAAAGTTTAGGTATTGTCTCCTTTACACGTCCCAAGAAATATCTAAAAATTCAGAAGTGTGACATGCTACCTCCATGATAAAAATTCTTCCCTAACCCTGTTTTTACTCTCTGTATGGAAGTTATGATGTATTATATAGTAATGTAAAGAAACATATGTGTATTATACTAATAAAATAGGATCATGAATAGATACTTTTTTCACTGAAGCACTTCTTCTTCATAAAAAAGCACACTTGAACTTTACTATAATAAAAACCTCAACCATTATAGGAGCTAAATAGCCTACTCCATTACATGTTGTTGTGAAATTAATGCTTAAAGCTCTTCAAGTAAAATAACACTGTAATAGAAAGGGGAGACTCTCAGGCATTTCAGGTGATGACCATCCTCATGTAAGCCTCAGAAGATAAAAAGAAGACATTGTCCTTCATCCTTTAGACAAAAGCTTTTCGGAACTATGGTATTGATAATGACTCTAAAAACCATTAAATGAAATGAATAAAAGTCTTGTCATCTACCAGAAAGCACAGAATTCAATATGCCAAACACAAGACAAACTGAGTTTGACATTAGAAAAAATTGAGTGTGACAGCTGCAACAGTTACATCTCTTACAATGATATGTGTGCTTGCAAAGGCTTTACATCAGGTCTTGGCTGGGAGCTGGCATTTTCAAAGGTCATGAGGCTCCTTAGCACCATTCAATTACTGCACAAACGGTACCACTGACAGTTTTAACACTGTGGTTAAATTAGCTGAGCACTAGTTGAAGTAATCAAACTTTTGACAGGAATGGATAGATAAAATCCAGATATAACCAAAATTTTTGTATATAATAACTACGTTGTCCCCTCGTGATGTTATCTCCCCAAAATTGTTATTTTTGAAAGACAAGGAAAATGACAAAGAAATATTTTGTAGCTTACAAAGTTATCAACATTTGTGTGACCACGCTGAGCTTGGCAATTTTTGTCATTACTTTGCTCAGATATAAATATTGAGTGAAGGACAAAACAAAACCTTTGACATAACTGTACTGCTCAAAATACAAAAGGACCAACATTGTTCTAGTGCTTACAGATATATCAGTCTTGTTGTATGTTGTTCTGCAATTAGTTTAGATCAAATTATGATTCATTTATATTCTTTGTAAGTATGGCATTAGACTTAAAAGTAATTGAGTTATGAATTTGAATTTGTTAAGTTCCCTACTCTGAAAGGCATTCTAGAATATTGTAGATTTCAATGGGAATTGTGTTAGAATTCCACAGACATGGGTCAGGCAGAATATCTTAAAAATGAAAATAATAAAAAATAAATGTATGGAACTGATGTTTAAGAAAAAAAAAAAAAAGGTGGTTTCTTTTAGATTTTATGAAGTGTGGCACAAAGGAATGTTCCCATTTGAAACAGATCTCTTGTGATTATATTTCATTGGTGTTGTTATTACGCTGTGCTAAGATTTTTTCTTAAAGAGCCTTTTCAAATTCATTTCTGTCTACTGGTCTGTATTTTGTGGGTAAGAACACACCACTACTTTTACTGACATAAATGATAGTTCTTGTGCACATTTTCATTTTGGTCTTAAGCATTGTTTGTATGCATATCCATTCTTGCACCATGCAATGAGGGAGGCCTAGATTAATCTTTTAAGGTAGATAGTAAACATAAAAACTCTAATGTAATTACTGCTTCTGAGTATTTACACAATCACATATAGTCTAAAGTATATACTCTTTGGACAATTTATTCTTACTAGAGATAAATGATCTTATAAGTAACTAACATTTTAGGAGCTCTCTCGTAGTTCTGAGTTTCTACATGTATGTACATTCTCAACTGGATTATATATTACTTATCTTGAGTAGCAGAGAGAATCATTGTTTTTTTAATTGTTGAAAAAGAAGCAAACCTATATTAAGAATTTTGGGTATCCTGGGCCTAGCACTGGGACTTCTGTTCTCTGTACTGGATGGGGGAAATATATATGTGAAAGGTGCAAGAGTACAATCAGTTTCACTGTGTGTTCAGCAAATGCTCAGCACTGATATGAAAATATGCACTTGTATTTAGTAGTTGTTTTGCTGGAAGTCTGAAAATCCACTCCGCTAAATATTTGGAAAATTGCTTAGTTATAGCACAAAAAAAAAAAAAAAAAAAAAAAAAAAAAGTGTGCAATAAGACTGTCTTAGGGGATGTGGAATCTGGTGATATACAAGAAATCTCATAATACATGAAAAGTGACAAGAGTAATGTTGGTCAAGGAGTCTTGAAGGACCTTCCGCGTGATAGGGGATTGGAGCTTGTTGCTATAAGCCACATTGTTTGGAGTACTTAAAATTATTCAAGTTTTTTTTACAGAGTTTCAGAGAGTTTCTTGGTTTCCACAAGATGTATCTTCCCTACATCCACCCCACGCCTTCAAAAAACAAAAACAAAAACAAGCAAACAAACAAAAATGCTGTGATTTATAGGGAAAAAAAATTATGTAACAAAAAAAAGTCAAAAATTACCAGATATCAAAGATGTTTTGTATTTTACTATAAATCACGCCACCACCTCAGTTTCACACTCACATGCTGTACATTCACCCTCAGCTCATATATTCTCAGAGAATCAACTAGCCACAGACTAGTAATAACAGTTAAGAAAGCATCTATAACTTGAAATCTCTACAGAGATTTAGGTAGTCTGAGGAATATAAACAGGTTGCTCTGAAAGTAATGTCTCCTATTTGTTTCCATGGAAACTACAACAGACAACAAACACAATAAGACAATTTGAGAGAGCTAATTCTCAGCTACAAAACACTATTTTCCAACATAGTCACCACAATTAGCTATGCATTTTTTGCCAGCAATAAACAAGAGTCTGCATGTTGTGCTTGTAAAAAATCTGCGCCAGTGGAGGTGACCAACTGTAGCTCTCATTACTGCTGAAGCACCACCCACAGCCTTACTGTGCTCACATCCACTGTTTGGTATTTGTAAGCATTCAGCAAGTGTTAGTGAAAGTAAATTGGTGCCATTTTTTGCATGGTGGAATTCAGTTACACACCTTTGCTTCATATACACTTCCATGTCAGACACCATTCTGTCAGACTGCCCCTCTGCTGCCATCTGTCACAGGCAACAACATGTAACAGTATTGTTTGAAAGTTCACTCTCTACTGCCATATTACCAACATCCACCTCTCATGTTGTGGTCCTACATAATAAAATAGGAGGCACTGTAAAACTTGAAAAGGTGCGTAGTATTTTTCATTCCCACCTGTTATAAATAAGTATAAACCAGATCTCAGTTAAAATAAATTGACACATGCTTTTGGTTTAGGTGTTACATTTTTCTCCATCATTTATTTTATTTCATTAAAAAAAAATACTGAATTTATATGAAATTTTTTTTCATAAAATAACCACATTAAAATATTAATAAAATGAGCATGAACTGTTCTGTGCTCTGTAAGGTTGAAGATCAAATATTTGTAATCAGATGTCTTTGAAATTTCTTTGTAAGAAAAAACACTGATGACTAAATAGGGGGAAATCTCATGTTATGTTCTGAGGTGCTGGAAATAGTACTCTTCCAGATTTGGTTCTATGATTCAAATAATTACTGCAATGTGTTCTGGCTTCAAGCCATTGCCACATACTTAGTTTGGGAAACAGAAAGTATTAGAATGCCTTGCAATGGGAGTGCCTCCTCCACTGGGGCAACATGAGGGCTGCTCCGAAAGTAATGACCTCCTATTTTATTATGCTGGCCTACAACCTCAGAGGTGGTTGTTGGTGGTATGGCAGTAGAGGTTAAACATTTCCCCTAATATTTCACTAAATTTTGTCGCCATGTGACCAATGGCAGCAGAGGGACAATCTGACAGGATAGCATCTGACATGGAAGTGCATATGAAGCAAGGGTGTGGAATTGAATTCCTTCCTTCCTTCCTTCCTTCCTTCCTTCCTTCCTTCCTTGCTTTCTTCCTTCATTCCTGTGAAAAAGAAAAAAAAATAATGTTTGCTGAATATTTATGGAGATCAACCAGTGGATGTGAGCACAGTAGCACAGTGAGGCAGTGGGTAGTGTGTTTCAGTAGTGATGACAGCAATGTGAAAGACAAGCCACATTTTGGTTGGCCATGCAAATTTTTATGAGTGTGGCAGTCAGGCTTTTGTTCAGTGCTGATGGAAATGCCTAGGAAATGGTGGTGACTATGTTGGAAAATGTTTTGTAGTTAAGAATCTGCTCTATCAAATGTTGTTATTGTTCTCTTTGTGTCTGTGGTAGTTTTCATAGAAACAAATAGGAGGCATTACTTTCAGAGCAACCTATGTATTTTGGAATTACATTTTTTGCTGAAAACTTCCAAATAAAATTGTTAATTATTGCTTATCATACTGCCCTTGCTAACAGTGCTTTTTTCCTGCCTTCAAATAGGTAATCTGAAGAAAAGAACAGCAAAACTACCACAATCTAATAAATGAGTAAATAAATAACTCATTGTTATCTTCTGTTGTAGTAGGCGTCTTGCGGGGGCACGGGATGTACGGGACAGGCCTCTCCCTAAGCATAGAGAGACAGTGCTATCGTGCTGACCTTGTTGCAGAGAAAACAGGAGAAGAAGAAGGATGAGAAAAGAATGTGGAGACGGCCAAATAGGGCACGGTGTTTTCTGGTATGAACCAATCAGAGTGGGACATGACAGCACGGTTTTGTAGGTAAAAATGTATATAAGCTGTGTTTTAGTAGTGAATAAAGGCCATTTTACCGCTCATCATATTGGTGTCACCTCGGTATATGGCCAAGCTGCAGGCTCCCCAAAGCAACAAACATCACGGTTGCCTGCGAAAGGCAACATCTTCTTTTCATTTCCCTTTTTATTTTTTTTCCCAAACATTTTTATTATATATGCAGTCACTAAAGGGGAAAAAGATTCCAGAAATGACTGACATCAAACATAACTCGGTGTTCAGTCAGTGATATACCATGCATATTGTGTTAACATAGATTGTAATTACTTTCCTACCAAATGCTATGCCAGATCTTTTCACTGAATAAATATGTGTGTGTGATGTGACACTATTCTATCACTGCCAATTTAACAGACATCTCTTTTAAAGGGAAGAAAAGGGAATGTATTTAACTAATTTCTCTGAACAGCTTTGTATTGTACATCTCTGTTTGGTAGGGAACACAACTTTTTTATTAAAAAATTGTGCAGAATTAACATCTAAAGTGATGGTGAATATGAAGCACAGAACAAGAATGAAAAACATAGCCCTGGGCTTCTCTGATAGTATTGGGACATTTAAGTTCTTTTGCTAGGAACAAAGAAGAAAAAAAGAGCACCACAGTTGTGATGAGCTGTTTTTGTTCTCAACCTATTCTTTTCTTAAAAAAAAAAAAAGAACAACAAAAACAACAAAAAATTTTGTCTCAACTCAGTGACCAATTTTTGCTGTAGGCTGCTGCATATCCATTTTGTTTGAAGTCTGTACTCAGCTGAGTATGCTATTTCACTGTATGCCCTTCTTGTGAAATGATGTCCAGAAACTTGTAGATAAAATAATACTCCAATGTTTTCTTGTATGAGCCCAGAGCTGACACAACACTGGTGTGCACTACTGGACATTAAAATATGTTGCATACACAGGCATTTAAATTGAACCGTATGATATGATAAGTGTGACTGAAGTATGAAAGAGCAGTTAGAGAGTGAAAATGAGCAAAGAGAATTGTTTTAAGCCTGTTGATGATGTGGTATTAGCTGACAAAGAGCACTACCAAGCTACAGTACAGATCAAGACCTGTAGTAGGCTGTAAAGCTTTCTCACTTTGACAGTTTTGAACAGCTATAAACAACACTCAGTTCTGATCCCTCCAACTAGGATTATGGGATGAATATCAGTTTTCTATGTTTGTGAGCTCACAAGTGAAGAATTCTGGGCAGGAGAGGAATGTTCCAACTGAAAAGAAAGAAAACTAAATTAGCATTTTATGGAAAATAGTTTTTTATTTAGCATGAAACAAGGCCTGCATAATTTATTTCAAGCCCTTTCAGGGCTTGAAAGAAAAGCAAGGGATATGAAGAGTTCATTTACATGAGAGCAGTGTCTGGATTTTACTCATTACTCTAGTAGCTTGGAAACATGTTCAGGCTGTAGAAAATATTCTTCATATCCATTCTCTTGGCTTAAATAGAATGCCTTTGGATATTTTGGAGTTAAGATGTTTTCCATTTATTTTGTTGATATTCTTTATTTACAAGAGCACTTTACTGACTCCTTAAAGCAGGGCAGTTAGATCTCTAGTCAGGTAAATATTTGACAGAAATGTTTGTGTATTCCATAAAAAATGTAGAACTGCAACTGAAAAAAGGGAATGGTAATGTCCCATACACCAAAATTCATTTGAGATTTACATTATTCTGGGAAGACGGAACTTGGATTCAGATCTTTGACAACTCCAACAATATGAAGTAACTGTATGATATTCACAACTGCTTACTTTGGGAAATAGCGCAATGAAAGAATCAAATTAGCAACTTGATAAGATTCATTCTTTGAGTGTGTGTTAGTTTGACATGCGGAAATCAGACCCTATAGCCAGTAAGGATATAGAGCAGGTATGTGTTTATTGGTGACGCACGTACACCCTGGTGCAAGGGGGATTGCTCCACCTAACTTGCACACTGTCAGGATAAATCATGCTATAGATATAGGTCAAACTAATACATAATCAATAGTTGACAGGAATTCGGATACATATTCATTACATTCCCAAGAGCCCATTAGCATGCAGTCCCTCCCCCCCTTGTGCAGGCGTAGTAGGTCGTGATGATGAAGGCTCATAGTCTTCCTCGCTACAAACTTCTGACCCCAAAGGGGGGACATCCCCCAAACCGGTTTCAGCTTGCCCTGTAGACATCTAATCACCTCCCTGCCAAATGTTTTCAAGCTGCTCTCCAGTCCTTATCTTTATGGCCTTCATCCTCCTTGTTATTCCAGACCTAGTGTCTGTGAAAGTGCATGGAATCCCTTGTTTTCTTACAGTCTCTACCTAAACTATCTCTATTTGCCTCTTATTTCTACTTTATGAAGCTACTTTCCCTTTTCTTGCTGTGAGGCCCTTCTCTCTATAACTGCAGGGTCCTGTTCTCACTCTTCAAGTTTGCCCAAGAAGATTTACTACGCTTAGTACTCACTGAATAAAGCAAAAAAGAAAATTCACAGAGAAATTTAAAACACGCAACACACATCTAGCAGCAATATCTTTTTTAAAAAAAATCCTAAAATAAACTTGTGATTAAGCTTAGAACTTACTCCCCAATACTAAAATATCTTTTAGTAAGTCCTGAATAATTTGGTATAATCATAAAGTTTACATTGAGACCAAAGAAATCTTTATACTTTTAGATCTCTATTTTGTCTTGATGCTCAGCTATCAACTCAGATTTTCAGTATTTATTCAGATTGTAAGTGACTTTTTATTTATTTATTTATTTTTGTCTGTGAAAGCCTTTAAGATTTCTAAACTCCTGGTGATTGATACAGTTATAATTGTTTATATGCAAATGAATACATCATGTAAAAACTTAGGAAGAATTTTGAAGCTTGAGTAATTTTTTCTTTTTGTACTTCATATCAGTAAATGCCAATGGAAAAAATTTAAACTGCAGAACTGAGCAACGTGACATTCAGGATTAAGGCTCAGCTATATCTAGAGCGAAAATGTGACTTTCTTTTGGTGCAGTCTGGTATGTGAGAGAAAATAATTTGCAAAGCCTTTTCCACTTTTAAGTCAAAGTGAGGAAGATTTGTTTACTTCTGATGAAGAAGGATGAAGTACAAGATTTTATTCTTGCTTCTTCTTATTTTATTACTACTTCACTTGATTATATTATGCAATAAAGCAGAACGTCAATATTCCTCTCACAAAGATATCAGCCCACTCTTAAATTTGCTCTTAAAAGAGTCCCTTAGCTGTTTCTTTATTTTGAGGGGTTTGTTGAGTTTCACTGGATTCATTGCTTGATTCCTATTCTTTTTCAAAGGTATGAGAAAATGAGTTTCCTATGTCAACATGGGATAGTTATACAGGTGTAATAAAATGAAACACCTCTTTTGGAGTTTGGGGCTTTTTTAGATTCAGAGGAAAATGTTTCTCAATGATAGATAAAAGAATATGCATCTTGCTACTGATTTGGCACAAATTGAAAGTTGTTTCAAAAAATAAATTAGATTAAAATATTAAGAATAAAAGAGCAGCTCATCAGGATATCACAGAGAGCAATACAATCTAATTTTGTAATAAGCAAAGACAACCAAAAGTTCAAACAGAAATAAGCATGGCCTTGGGTTGTTTCTCCTTGGTGTGCTCACCTCTGTAACATCAATCCACCAAAACTGGTTTCATGTGATAACTGTTTCGGTGCAAACACACAGCAGGTACTTACTGGTAAGGTTTGGAGTTGACTCTTAAACAGCCTCCCAAAGAAGAAACAGATCATGGCTTTGCTCTCTGTAGGTTCATGGGATATGAGGAAGAAAGCACAAGAAGTTTGTTTCATTTTCAGTTGTGTTAAATAAGGTATAACCTGAGTGCACTAACGTTTTCAGATACTGTGCATGCAAGATCTCTGGGGCATTAGCATTATCTAAGAGGAGATGGAAGCTGTTGTATAGGCTAAAACAACAACCTATAGATTAAAGGCTCTTCTTCAGGAAGTAGGGTCATTCCTCAGTAAAATGCATTTTTTTCCTCCTCATCTGTCTTTCAAACTTATCCTTTGCCCTGTTAGTTTTTTGCCTTTCTAGAACAAAATGCACTGAATTCAGAATAGAAATTTTGAGCCTTGTTATGCTGAATGAATGTATACTTAAAACGAGTCATGCTAGACAGAAAGATATATCAAGTTCTCAGCCATTTGCAGAGTAAGTATCACTGATACTAGAGTGAAAAAATCATACTTAATCATAAAGATTTAAGTCTTTAGCACATGGAAACATTCATATAAAATAGACGAGACAATACAAAAATTGCCATTCAAATCTTCTCTCTCAGAAGAAATTTGAATTTTCTACTAAATTGTTTCTGGTAGAAAACATTTATTTTGTTAAAAGTTCTAGGAATTTTTGCAGAAAGAATTTTCTAAGTGAGGAAAAGTTGTTTTTTTTTTTTCCTTTTCAGATGCATTAATTATCTTTCTCACTATCTTACAAAAGAGCTGAACGGAGTGAGTCTCTGAGTCTGTGTCTTAAAATAGAGGGATTACTGCAAGTTTTAGCAGTTACAAATCCGTAAATTATTGGTAAAAATCTAAATTTTATTTGTCAATCAGTGGCAAGACAGATCAGTGTCATGAACAGAGCACTAAAATCATCATGTCTTACATAGGAAGATTAGTGAGATGCTGCAGATTTTCTGTGCTGCACTTATTCTTGAAAAAAAAGAGTTTCAACAGGCATGTCATGGGCCTCCTGCTGACATGCAGATGGACAATCTGTTGCTGATCCCATGAAGTACTGCAGGGTGGAATTTAAAAAAATTACCTAGGATTATGAACTGATGAACAAAAGGCAGCCTCCTCTAAAAAATGTCATTTTCCAATTCTTTTACTCCTTCATACTTTGAGAAAAACTTTACCATCTTTTTATTTTTATTTATTTCTGTGTCATTTAGCAGGATTTTAGGGCTCAATAATACAAAGAAGTTCTGTGATATTTGTTGGTGATTGATACCCACATACAAAATCTTTTTGGTCTGCTTTTAATGTCTCAAAAATTTCAGTCTTCCCAGTTTTTTTGTATGTTCCATTTACATACTGAGGACTAAGAAAAAGAAAGTAGGTGTATGAAAGAAATGTGTGGTAAAGTAGAAGTTAGTTCTTTGGCTTAAGTAATATGTTTACATACCTTTTTTGTAAGAGTTGTGAGGCCTCACAGATAAAGCACCTTTTCAGAAAGCTATTGTTGAAAAGCTAATGGTTGTATGTGTGAAGTTTCATTTCTTGTTTGGCATTCCATGGGTTTTGCTTTAAGCTTCCACCTACTTCCTTGTCTTGATATTGTGGTAAGGCAGATGACTAGTTTGCTGGAGATCCAGAAGGATGCTTTCCAGTGGATGTAAAAACTTGAATCATTTCCTATTCTGTCCTAGTGGTGAGGCAAAGTCATGTAGAGTTTGTTTGTGCCCTAGTTTCCAAGATGCAAAATGCTTCACTTCAAATTGCTGCTGTGAAGACACACAGATTAAAATCTGTGAGGCATTTAGATTTTAATAGTAGTGAGGGTTCAGAAACCCATGGAAAACTAAAACAAACAAATGCATCTCCTTTCAAAGGTATGTCCTTTTCCTTTCATGATTTTTTTTTTTAATTTGAAAATAATTAATTGAAATGAAAATATTTGATTATTCTCCCTGTCTGAAAAAGTTAGTAACCTTTACAGGCAGGTGTTTGAGTACAGGGACAGATAGAAAAAGAAGATCATTGAAGATTAACCTCTGGTTGTGTGAACCTAAATTAAAGCAATCTCATAAGAACTGTGGGACTTACAGAGATATATTAATGACATGACATTATTTGCCAGTAAAAGCCATTAACCTCATGACAGTACTATAAGCTCTTTTATATTAGGAAAAGCAATTTTAAACTCTGAGTGATTCCAGAAGGAACTGACTATACAAATCACAGTCCAATCTTACTTCATTAAAGTCCATCTTATTCAACATAGTTTGTGTTGTACCAAAGAAGTTTTTCGTTGCAGGGATGCACAACATTCTACAGATAGTGCTTTACTAATACAGTAAGCCAAATAAATTTTAACATGCTTTGCAAGATACTTCTCTTCTGGAGATGTCTAATCCACATTGTTTGAGATAACTAATGATGTGACATAAAACACATAACTGCCTTACTTAGATAATGTATATGTTCATACATTTCTCTGCAGTTATAGGAAATTAGGCTTTCATGGCCACTAACAAACAGATAAGACTTCTTGCCTTACATTTGGAAAAATGAGGAAAAAAAAATACAAAAGTACTCAGGGGCACCAGTGCAGGGATGAATGGAAGGTGAAGAGAACTGGCAAATACAGTTCTGCTTTTCCTACTTTTTTTTTTTTTTTTTTTTAATATATACTTAACAAACTTTTACAAAGCAATATGATGAGATTGAAAAGATGCCTCTAGAGAAGACTGAAATTATTTGGGAACTGTTTGACCACAACTGCTATTATCTTTTCTGGGGGAAAAATGATCTGTTTCTGTTACAAAAAGTGTGGCTCTCTCTCAAAAATGAAATTGTGTAAATGTTCCTGTCTTTTTCCCATGGTGTATCAGTATTGTAAAGACCTTTGAAAAAGTGAGATCCAGGTCAAATTATCATCTCTAATGAACCTTAAGGATCACATACAAATATCACTCAAGGAAAGTTAATTATGTATGCTGGGAAGAAATCTTACTGATAAACCAGCTGTCTGGGAAACTGTTGTTTTTTTTTTCTGTGTTGAGATTAGTACATAAACTTTCCTGTGCTCATTTAAGTGACATGAGCTTAACTTGAGCTTAAATGTGTCATGTTCATGATGCACCAGGCTCAAGCTTTACCACAGTGGAGAAGTGGCTGAAGACCGAATGAATAGAATTACATTCTGCAGCTTTTTTGGAAAGAGTGCCTTTCCGGGGTGACAGAAATTCACAGTTACTGTTGAAGTTAATACTATATAGATTACTTAATATAAGTAAATATGTGAATACATAATATTTTATCACTGAGGTTTTATAGTTCAAATGGGAGAGAGAACTTTTTTCACTGGATATTTTGATTCACTGCATTTACTTGAAGCACCATGAACATTTCAGGACTTTTCAGTGAGTATGAAAAAATGCCTAAGGAAGAAGGAAAATAGATTTTAGAATATTTTTCTCCATTTTATTCTTTCTGAATTTTGAGAAGAATAAGCACCGGGTTCCCCAAAGGGGATACTTCTTCAATGCCAAACCATTCATTTTTGTCTACCCTTTGGTTGCCACCTTCTTCTTGCACTGAGTTAATTCATCTTACTCTGTGGATAAAATGTGGTGTTATGAGTTCAGAAGTGTCACAGGCAGCTTCCAGTATTCTCTGCTCTCTTTCTATAGTGGGAATGATCCACACACTTATTGTTTCCCCAAGAGCAAAGGGATTGAGAGCTAAGGCAAATACAGATTTATTTGATGTTTTGTGTGGGAGGTTTTTTTGTTTGGTGATGTATGGAAAACTGCATCAGTATCATTTTTGTGTTGTATTAAAAAATATATATATACAAACATGCGCACACATATATCTATGTTATATTCACTCATGAAATTTGAATGTCACCACAAGGAGAGTGCTAACTTTTTTACATCAGGTAGTGGGAGCTTTCATTTTACTCTTGCATCTAATTTCTGAACAATTTTCTCGGAAGAAAGGTACTGCTCTGTATTTGTGCATTCTTTCTCAATTCTTGTTAATGCTACTGATGCATCCCATGAACCTACCCATCAGGTTTTTTACATACTGATTTGTTTTCAGTAACTTTTTTTTTCTAGATAGTATAGAACTACATATATTAAAATAGATACACCATATTTATACAACAGAATTTTATAATGTAGAGCATATTTTCAATAATTCAAGGTATGTATATTAATATAAAATGACTCTTTTTCTTTAGGAAATGTTAGCAAAATGAGGTAATATGTATCATCTGTATGTCTATATGTGTTCAAGATCCAATTACATGAGAATATATTTTACTCTTCTGTCTTTATCAAGATACCTGCAGTCAGCAAAAATTTGTAAACTATATTTCAAAATGTCAAATAAATTCTTGTGAGGGGCGTTTTGACTGTGTTACAGGCTAGCACTTTGGAAACTGAACCTCTAGCTTTCCAATTTTACTTGTTAAAATTTATTTCTTCAGGATTTTTCCTAACAGATCTTTCAGATTTTCTTCCATATACCTTTTAGGTTACTTGTACGTGCCTCCTTTGGATTTCCTTGTTGTTTGCTAATGGAGCCTTTTAAACCTATAGTTTGGGTTTGATTCTTACTCAGTTACCTCTAAGCTCATTTTGGAAATTTGTTCAACTCTGTATACATTTATGAAGATTTTTTTTAAAAGCACTACAACACTATTGAGCTTCAGAAATATTTTTCATTAGGATGAAATCAAGAATCTTCAGTTAAGAAAACATGGATAAAGTTAAAGTAATAGATTTCATGCTTCTACATGAAACTTATCACTTCAGTGGATTTTGGTACAGTTGTGATGGAATCTTCTTTATCAAAGGATCATAATAACCCTGGCAGTATGAGAAGTAATACATTTTACTGAGTTTGATGAACGTAATAAAATCTGCCTAGTGAGACAAATACTTCTAGGTTGTGATTCCAAACTAGTTGAGTGTTGGACCACATAGAGATGTTGTATGTTAATGGCAGAGGTCACAAGCTTCCTGAAGAGTATTCATAAGGAGTTTTCATGTACATTTGACTGCTTTTGGAGGTGGGGAAAACCTTACCCTTGTTTTTTTTCAGATTTCCACGTGAACAAAAACACTAATTCTCTTAGAAGAAATTTACTGTTTATTGTTTTCACATAATAGAATGAATGGAAGTGAGAAGGGCAAGGAGAGCATGTCAATCATGGAAATGTTTGGTTCATCTCCTGTTGTTCTGATATCTATGAGACAGCCACTGCCTCCTCCCTTGCTGTTATCAAATGTTATAATGCTTGGACCATTCTGTGTGACAAACACAATGAAAAATAGAGTCAAGGATTAGTTCTGCTGTTTGGTTTCTTCCTAACAGATTGGTAACAATTCTGTACTCCTGCCTTTTGTAGAGACTATTTAAATATTATATCTTTAACACCATTGGCCTAAGGCCAACTTTGTTCTTGTTTCGATACCAAATCCTAATGACTCTCATATTAAATTAGACTTCCTAAAATAATAATCTGAAATTTTACATGAAGCAGCATACTTCATTAGCTGAATGCAGTGATTTTCAGTTGTTGTTCATTTTGATATCATGAGAGAATTCCAGTGTTTTTGGTCTGAACTTCAGCTGGCTTAAAGACATCACGTATGTAAAAGATCATGCTTCTTAGGATAGTCCTCAATAGGTGTTGTAACAATGGCAAAAATACTTTCACGTAATCTGAAAATAATATTTTTTAAAATTATTATTATTATTATTGGTGGTGGTGTTTTTTGTTTTTGTTTTTGTTTTCCTTATATTGCACACTTTTTTTGCTAGGAATATTAAATCATTATTACATTTTTCTGGCAGCTTGTAAATGGAGAAGGCCTTTATCATGGGGGGAGAGGACAACTGTATCAGTGATGAAAAATTTAGAGCTATTGTCTATAAAAAACTATGTTATGGTTTCTTTAATTTTACAAGCAAACAGATTTTTTTAAAAGAAACTATAATTTTTGCCTTGCATGAAGAACAACCTCATTGCAAATGTTTAATTTTAATTCAGTCATGCAAGCTTGAATGCCAGCTCAATGACTATGCAAATTTCTTTGAGTCAGAAGTTGCAAGCTCTAATTACTGGCCTTAGTGCTTACAACTGACTTCAGAATTGTTCAATTCATTGTGTTGCTTTCACAATACATTCCCATTAGCAAAGAGACTACAAAAAGACTTGTCACTCAAAATGGCATGGGGCATTTTTTTCTTTATTAAGATGAGGAGTCAAGAAAGCTGACCCAGCAATGAATGTCTGACAACATCTGTTTTTAAGGGTTTTGACAGTCCTGTGCAGATTAAGTCCTGTTATAATGTAAGAACCTGTTTCAATGAGATTTTAAATATCTTAATTCATGTTGATTTCTTCAGAATTCCTATTTTACAATAAATGCCCCTAAAGAGGAGGTGACCCATCAAATTGCTGTACTGCTCATTCTGTGTTCAATCTCACAGAATGCACGTTGTATTCTATTAGAAACTTGTTGGCTTTGGCTAACTAAATATATGACATCTTTTTCTCCTTCTTTTGCAATGTCAGATTTTCACAACCAGAGAGTGCTCAGAGTATTGGTGATTTTCCAAGTGAAAAAAAAAAAGGTGTTAATCTGCAAAAAAGTAACAATATATATTATTTATTTCTTCCTCCAAAAACCAACCAAATGAGAAAACAAACCAACACCAGTGTGCATGCACCAAAATTATAAATGATTGTTGAAAGATGATACATTACAACTTTTAAACGCTTTTGTTGGGTCCTGACTTATTCACTGAAAACACCGCAAACAACACTGATGATACCTGGAGGAAACAGTTCTGCCAAATGGAAAAATCCCTTAGTCAGATGTCTGTATTAGTCATTCCTAATGACTACTTCCATTACAGTAAATCTATTTACCTATTCATTTGGAAGTAAGAGTGATAGGATAAAAATACTAAAGTAGAAAAACATTCACTCCCTCCTCCCTCCCAAAATATGTGTATATATACATATATATATAATGTTTTAAAGCACTTCTTTCCCCGCATTTCCTTATATGAAGACTTTATAATAGATCATAATCATGTTTTGAAGCTTTTCACCTGCAAATATATTATCTAGAACCTTATTTTGGTTTTAAATAAAACTCTCTTGAAAACTCTTTTTTTCCTATGAGATGAGTTTTTAGAAAGAACACAAATATTTGAGTATGATTTTCAGATTTGTTGATACTGTAGTCAGGTCCAAATGTAGCCCTAAGCTTCTATCAAGTGTGCAGCAAATATACAGCATACTTGAAATCAAAGAAGACAATTTCTCAGTGCTCTTTGATACTGAAGAATGAGAAGTGTTTTCTATAAGTAACAGCAACATTATTTCAAAAGCCACTTGTGGCCCTGTAGAGATGTTTCCTCCTTAGTTTCCCTTTATTCTCCTCGCTTCAGACCTGCAATAAATCTAAGGAAGCAACACATCTTTTTTGCTTGTAATTTAAAAGACAGCATAAGAATTTAGCCCCCCCAAAAGAATTATGGTGCTGTGAGAAGAAGAAATTGTGTTGTGAGAATCAAAGTCATTGTCTCATAACAGTAAGACACCACTTTATTCTCTTTTTTTATAATTAACTTGAGCACATTTCAAATGCCCTGAAACTTCTGTATGAGTTAACTTTTTGACTCAGTGCCAAACAATTGCCTTTTAACTCTAACATTATCAGTTTCCTAGTTAAAGATGATCATAAACAGAAATATCACCATCTGTGGCAATGTCATTTATGATGAAGATATTGTCAAAAGAGAAGTGGAAAAATGCACTCAGAGTAATCCAATAGTAAGGGGGCTAAATCATGTACTGGGGTGGAAGGAACAAGTTCTGCTATAGTCAAAGTTTTAATTTCTGTTTGCCAATTCTCTAACGTATTTTGGAATTTGGGGTTAGAAATCAAAAGTTTTTGTTTTCACCCTTTGTTTCTTCCTCCTTTCTTCCCAATAAAAACAAACAAACAAACAACAACAAAATGGAAATTAATACTAAATATATGTGTTTGGTGTGTAGAGATGTTTCTGGTTTTGTTTTGTATGTGTGGTTTTCTCCTTTGTGTTACAAGGAGGAAAATGGGATTTCTAGTTGCAGATTATTTTTGAGAATGATGTTTTTGTTTACAAGTTAGTTGCGTTTCTTTGTCTTTCTGCAGTATAGAGCTTGTGGGACTAAGTTATTGTAAAATATTTCTCATTTTACACTGAGACTGGGACATTTATATTAGTTTATTTTAAGGTTCCATTCCCCCAAATCACTCAGGCATGCATGCATCCATTTTTCTTTATGTGGTTTGTGCACGAGTGACTTGCTCTGACTTGGTGGTCACTGCCTTATATAATTTGTGGTCAGGTTTGCTGGTACTCTGTATATCTCCAGTCTATTCTCTGAACTCGCTACTGGGGTTGGGCTGCCCATGGTTCTCAGAGATTACAGCATCTCAACATGCAACACATCTGTTATTTCTATTTCTGTGCACTGGATTCACATTCAAACCTTGCATAACAAGCTGAAGGATGACATTTCATCATCATGGAGCAAGAGAAAAAGTATTCAGTTCAAAGGATGCTGTTAAACACAACTGTGTTTTCTTTTCAGTATTATTAAAGCAGCTCTCTTTTTACTCCAGTTCAAGCTATGTCATATGAAGGATTAGCAGCTGCGTGGTATTGATTTGAAGTGTAATAATGTGCTTGAAGATTCACTTCTAAAGCTAAGATGAAATCTGAATATTTTTTCCCAGTGCCAGTGGTGGTAGTTATTTAATTGTCCATACGCTAAAGGTGAAAGTTTCATTTATTTTTGTTGTTATTGCTGTTATTTTTCTTTTTTCTTTCAAATCTCTATCAAAATTTTTACATCAACTATGCAGACTCATGGTGTCCTTTCTCCTTTTGCATGAGAAATACTGTTCAGTTTCTGCATTGAATGTGTGCATATTCTGTGACATACCTTGGGAGAACAACTAGCCAATGAAAATAAAGATGGAATGCTGCATTATTTTTACAGTAAAGTCATTAAGTGTAGGTGAATTTGAGAGTGTGTTCTGTTTACACTGTGAAACACTGCTGGAAAGGTCACTGCAAAGTAGCATATGTTTCTCCCTGCTCTTCTCTGCCCTTATTCTGTTTCAAGTACTACCATCCCAGAAAGAGTGGCTAATTATATTTTAGTTGGCAGTTTTCAAAACTGAATTGTTATTGTACATAAGCAAGTGTTTGGTCATAAAGTGCTGTACGTGATAGGGATGGAAAGATCCACTGTGCTCCCAAGACACAAATATAACCATCAGTATTGCTCTTGTAGAAAGATTGAAATCCCACTTGCTCTTGCAGCAAATGAAGTTGGGGACAGTACAGGAAGGGTTTCAGATTTCTTCTGTTTGATACTGATCAATTGAACATGTTGAAAAGACGGAAAGTGCACACTGGAAGCCTACCTAGTTGACAGGTAATATAGTGTGCTTTAAAATGCAGCATGTGCTTAGAGTGTTCTGTCTGTGTACTGATTCACATGGGTCTTACTCTTATGTTTCTGAGGATAGATAGCACAGGACTTAGTATAAATTTTGACCTCATTTCTCATGCAGTAGGCATTCAACTCAGATTTTGAGATGAACAGTTTCTAATTGGTTGTCTCTTCTGCAAATTCTTCTGTCTATAGAGAGAGAATGGTGATGCTTTATTTTAAACAATTAATAATGTTGGTTTTCATTATGATCATATTCCAACACTGCTGTATTTTGGTAACCACAAGCTAAATGCTTTGGAATTTATATTCCATAAGAAATTTTTCAGCAGCAATGTTTAGCTGTAATTCAACAAGAATTACAGCTTATCACAAACACTTTAATCCTAGTCTTTCCTAGAGATGAAAACTCAATTTTCCTTAGAGCAGCTCATATAAGCAGTGTCATTAATGTCATTTGTGACAGATACATTCCTGATTGAAGAACAGTGATATTTTGTACTTTGAAGGGGATTTTGAAGAGTCTGTGCACTTTTGTGCTGAATTTTGTTAGTGTAACCCCTTATTTTAAAAAGGAATTATAATTCTAAATCCTCTCACAATTTAGTCTCAGGTATTTTTTCTGCTGCATTAATGTAACTGATACAGGCCAACTCTCTTCTTCCAGAAAAATACCTACCTGTGGACTGAGACAGGGAGAGTCTAATTGGTCCTGATATTATTGGAAGACCAGTTGAGGAGACTGAGAGCAAAGGTAGAACGTGCCCCTTGTTTTGGTAGGGGATGGTACTGCATTGGAATAAGGCCATGTTTTCCTGGCTTGAAAGAGTCTATTTCTCTGTTCTGCTTTGTTGATCCCTTTTCTCTGACATTTTTTGTTCTAACTGGTGTATTAATGCAAAATGTCTTTTTTTTCTTCTTTTCCTTTTCCTTTTCCTTTTCCTTTTCCTTTTCCTTTTCCTTTTCCTTTTCCTTTTCCTTTTCCTTTTCCTTTTCCTTTTCCTTTTCCTTTTCCTTTTCTGTTCTCTTTCCCTTTCCCTTTCTCACTCTTCTTTATCCTTTTAGTCAACTTGTAATATAGTACAGAACAGAATTTGATTGAAATGTTTGGCTCCTTTCCAGTCTGTGAAACAGCCTTATTTAGATTAAAATCATGCTGTCTCAGTTTCCCAGTCTGTCAATTGGAGATGAGATTTACTGGAAGAAACTTTGTAAAATCATTATAATGGTATAACAATTAGAAGATGAGCGTTCAACACTATAGGCATGTGATAGAAGGTTTAGGAAGAGAAAGGGCAAGATGTAAAGTTAATTACCATATGGCCTTAAGAACTCCCTATCTCTCACAGAGTGATTTGGCTTATATTCCATTTCCTTCTCACAGGTTTTGTTCATGTTTTTTCTTCCTTTTCTAGCTACCCTTAAAAAGCCTGTGTCCAAATTTCTATATGACATAATGGACCTAATTATAAACTCTTAAGCATTTCACTTGTTTATTCTTTGCGTATGCCAGTGTGATGCATATTACTGTTCATGTACATTTTACTTTGGATGAAGATCACTTCAGCTGCACTGTACAATATAAAGTCCTGTACATGTTGGTAATTTTTTTGTTTTGTTCTCTGACAACGTTTAAGCTTGGTTTCCAAAGGAACTAAGGTTATCCGGTTGTAGTTTACCTGACAGTAACTTTTGAACTCTTAATTGTAACCAATTTTTTCAGGTGATTAAAAGATAGACTTTCCCACTTCATGAGGAAAAGGCAAGCAGAGGTAGAATGCAATATTATTTTTTTGCAGTTAGCTGTAGGCAAATACTCAGTATCCTTGGCAAGCTGAGAGACAACACTGTTTCTCCCACAAGACATGATATGTCTGTCTATGACATGGCAGTGTTGTTCCTCACCCCTAGGGATAAAGAATTAAAGGTAAAATGCTGGGAAATAAAAGGAAAAAGGAAAAAAAAAAACCTTCATCTGTTGTATGGCTTTATATTTTTTTTTTCTTTATTGTCAGGTTTTTCCACTCTCAACATCTTTTTCTTTTCTTTTCTTTTCTTTTCTTTTCTTTTCTTTTCTTTTCTTTTCTTTTCTTTTCTTTTCTTTTCTTTTCTTTTCTTTTCTTTTCTTTTCTTTTCTTTTCTTTTCTTTTCTTTCTTTTTTTTTGCTATAGATTCTAGAGAATTTAATTTGTTATTGATTCTAGAGACCTTCCTTCCTTTAGATCTTTATTTTTTATATTATTTATTTCCAAAAGTCCTCTCTTCTCAGCCCCAGTCTTTGCCAACTTCGCTTTATTAGAACTTTCACCCCCCCCCCCCCCCCCCCCCCCCCCGGGGAATTTTGAATTCAAAGGTTTTGAACAAGACTGAAATTTTCTAAACCAAGAACAGAGCCAGCTGAATCCTTATTAACAATTTCTGCCAGCCTTGCAAAGTATTTTCATGGACTTAGAAAACAGATCACAAGAGTATTCAGCATGACTCTCAAAGTATGCAAATGTTGCTTTTAAGGACCAGACACATGAAAAAAATCATTTGTTTTGCCATAAGAGAGTATTTCCTGTGTTTCATTGCTGGAATTCTTTTTATTTTCTCCCATTCTCCCACAGTAGGCTCAGAATTAATTTTCATTTTCTTTCTTCTGTCTTTTTTTTTTTCCTTTTTCCTTTACACAGAGCTATTGTTTGCTCCCTTATTATAAGCCACCTCTGCTGAGGCAGAGAGAGATATAAACAGTTTCAAATATATTCAATTCTCACAGAAAAAGGCCACAAGGAAACGCAGACTGCTTCAGGGAATGTCCCAGATAAATAATATAATAAAATTAAGTCACCAGAAAATCCTTATACATTAATAAACATTTACTTAAATTAGTCATCCTTGTTTTCCATTACTAGATCTAAAATGGGGGGGGGGGGGGGGGGGGGGGGGGGAGGGGGAAGGATTAATAAGGGAAATGGGGAAAATATTGAGTTCTAATATAAAGGAAGAGAAACCCTCTTATATCACTACTTTTCCCATTCTCCATAGGTCATTGATATATATTGTGTAGTCTTGTTTATGTAATTTTGTGAGGTGCACAATTCCTAATGTACATGCAGCAAGGTAATTCTTCCAGGGTTTAAAAAATTTACTTTTCCTTCAAGTAACCTATCATTATGATTTGTTTTTATTTAAAAAAAAAAAAATCTTTACAAATGATATGGGCTGGTCATCGTAATGCTGTGTATCAAAGGGAGAATTTACATGAAAAACAATCAGCATATGATCAAGAAAAAACAAAATTCTTTATTAGCAGTTGTTGCAAGTAACAAACATGATGGGCCAGTTAAGAAGCTGTACTGGAATTTGAATTAAGTCCCGAGGGTTTTCTTAGGTCTCACTTATTTTTAGTGTGAGTCTCTAGAACTAAAATAGATACCTTTGAGAGTTCAGCAGCAAAGAAACAGCTCCTGTCTCTGTGTTCCTCTAGTGACAAATGCTAGTTGTCTTCTCAGCACAAAAGAGAACTCTTTTAATAGGCAGAGCTCATGCTTGCAAGTCTGATGCTGCCAAGCTTGATAAGGAAAATCCAATCCCTTCTACTTTCCTTACTGTTGGTGTTGGTATGACCTGCATGTAATGAAGTAATGGGTATATTATGAATCACTGTGTACAGATGTGACAAAACCAGGACTCCTCCTACAAATGCAGGCAGCTATTCAACACAGCTAAGTAACGGTACTAATGTATAGGATAAAAAGTTCCAGCCGTATCCTGTGAAAATAAGAAATGACTGTTACCTGGCATTCACAGATGTTATCAACATCAAAACTTCCAAATTTGTTAGTTCAATACTGATGAAGCAGTTTTATACAGAAGCAAGGATCCTGGAGGGACTGGGTGAAGAATTAAGAGGGCAAGAAGCATGAGGAGCAGCTGAGGTTGCTTTTAGGTATTTCTGCATGGAGTCAGGAGTTTGACTTGATTATCCTTGTGGGTCCCTTTCAAGTCAGGATATACTGTGATACTTGGCAACTTTTCAAACAGGTAAAGAATGCAGGAATGTCTTTTAAATAATAGAAAGTGAAAGAAATATAATAGGAATTGACACATTGAAGCAAAATGGTAACTTATTTGATGCATATTTTAAATCAGCGTAAGTAACATGCTAACAGCGCTGGCAGAGCAGGGCAGCAGGACAAAGCGAAAGTGACTCCACTGGTTCCTCAGTACAAGGTCTGCATTGCTGAGTAAACTGCACTCATGGGTGGTCCCATGATAGGTATGAGACGAAGCTGCTGCTGCAGGGCCAGCTGGTGCCCTCTGATGATCATGGGAGAAGATGGGGTAAAGCCATGTGCACTCAGAGCAGTTGATCAGAAACTTTTTTGCAAACTCCCATCATATTTGCGCCATAAATACTGGCACAGTCTTACAAACTATTTGTGGCTTTTGTTTAGCACAGGTGAACTTAATAGAATCATAGAATGCTTTGAGTTGGAAGGGACTTTCAAGAACACCCAGTTTCAATCCCCTTGCCACTGGCAGGTTTGCCACCCATCAGATCAGGCTGCACAGGGCTCCATCCAGCCTGGCCTTGAATGCCTTCAGGGATGGAGCATCCACAACCTCTCTGGGCAACCTTTTCCAGTGTCTCTCCACCCTCTGAGTAAAAAATTTTCCTTTTCTAACCTAAATCTCCTCTCTTTTAGTTTAAAACCACTCCCTCCTGTCCTATCACTATCAGATTATGAAAAAGTCAGACTCTCTTCTGATTGTAATCTCTCTTCAGGTACTGGAAGACCACAGTGAGGTCTCTCTGGAGTTTTTTCTTTACCAGGCTGAGCAAGCCCAAGTCCCTCAGCCCTTCCTCATAGAAAAGGTGTTCTAACTCTCTGTTAATCTTACTTACTGATAAATTGAATAGCTAAAATGGCCATTGTGTAGATCTGGTGTTATGTGTCATAAAATTGAATTTTAGCCTCTAGTTAATCTGGAATTATTTTTAACATGTAGTGAAATATTAGTGAATATAATGACCTGTAGATTACTTAAAATGCAGTTTGGAAGAAGAATTCAATGATATTGGAGAAGCACTATGTCACCCCCCATCACTTCCTTTACCAGTTATTCATGTTCACCACTGAAGGCTTATGTTCCATTTACAAATATAAATGAATATCTTGTGCTGCTTTTGAATATTGAATTAAATTTATATATCAGCAGAATTTCTTATTTGTTTAAAAATGTATGATGACTTTCTCCTTGAGTGTAAGTACTTCACACTCTCTCTTCTAGCCTCTTTTCCTCTGTGGCATTTCAATTTATTGCATAGATAAGACACTGTTCAGGAACATGTTATTTTCATGTCTAGTCTTTTCTTTCGCATGCTTCTACTAAATTGCTAAATGACAGTAATAGAATATTCTTAAGAGAAGTAAGAAATCAAACCTCCATTCTCTTGTAAGAGCTGAGTATCTTCTATTACTAATCAACTATTACATAGTATTCTTTTCTAACATTTTAATTCATTTTTTTAAATCTACTGTAATAACATTCCCTTCCAATGAGATAAGGAAATATAAAAGCATACATAGCACATGATTCATGAAAGCTTCCACTGCTTCAGTTCATCTCAGATACACTATAAAATACACTGAGATGCATTACATTTGGTTTGACTCTCTGATCTAAATCAAAATATAAGACTGATACTGAAGAACACAAAATTACTAAAACAAAATTGCCTGTATTATTATCATCACGACTTTTGCTTATGTCTCTAAAGAACAGAGGAGTAACATCATTATCCTATTCCACATGGCTTGTGAATTCTAGTCTGTGAACAATTGCTCATATCAGATGCATGACTGATGTAGTTTTGAAGTATCATGACAAGTTTTTAATTAATGAATCTGTAGGAATTTTGAAAAATACATAATTGCCAATTCACTTGTCCCCTATTTGTTTTCCTTCTATCTTGCATATCACAGCAAAAAGCCACTTTTTCTTTTTCTTTTTTTTTTTTTTTTTTTTTACATTTTAAGATGGTTCTTCTTAGTGGGACAAGAGTCCCTGTGAATATGTAGTTCTGTGTAACTAAAAGCACTTAGATATATAGCTCCAACTGAAAAAGGTAGATAAACTAAGTTCAGGGCTAACACAATTATTCTTTGTAGCATTTTCTCTAAGCTTTTAGCACTTCTGGGAATTTTCTCAATTCCAGCTGCTCATTAACACCTTAAAAAATGTGTTTTTTTTTTTTTGTTGTTGTTGTTTTTCTTTTTTTGGAGGGGGGGTTCCCTTCCCCCTTCCCCCTTCCCCCTTCCCGTTTCCCCCTTCCCCCTTCCCCCTTCCCCCTTCCCTTCTTCTTCTTCTTCTTCTTCTTCTTCTTCTTCTTCTCTTTTTCTTTTCTTTTTTTTATCCTATCTTTTTTATGAAAGGAAAAAACAACTCCTATAGAACCACGTAACTGCTGTCAAAATGGAAACTACACACGCATTTCTTGATTATTCCTAAAATCAGAGTGGCAATCCGTAGCAGAAACATAGCTACTAGGAAGCAATATTCAAGGTGTTCCTTACTAACTGACTTTGTATGATTGCTTGTGCAGGAAGTCATGAAATTCCAGGAGGGTAACACAAAGAAAAAGAGCACTCAGCATGGTTTTCACAGTTTTCTTGAAGATAGACACAAGAGGATGGAGTGTGTGAATATTAAATTTTAAAAGCCCTTTATACTTTAGGAAGCCTTTAACACTATAAAAAATTTAAAAAGGGTTTATAAAAACTATATATATGCAGTCTTCAGAAGAGCTTGAAATATGTTTGGAAAGATCAAAGAAGAATATCTTACATTATCATATGCTGGGGGAAGGAGAACATAGGGAGGAGAGAGAATAAGTGTGTCGTGTTTGGTGTTACAGGTGAAGAACTGAAGTGAGGATAAAGGTATGCTTTCCACAGTCTAAGCTGACACACACTATTTGCCATCTTCACTTTTTTATCTGAGTCCTATTTAGAAAACTGTAGAAGGAGGTGAGGTGTGAACTATCTGAATAACCCATCATATTCTGTGGAAAAGAAATGTGCCAGTTTTAGTGCTTGAATGACTCTAATTATCATATTGTGGGCGAGAGTGCTGAAAGCTTAACATTTCAGTGAAGTATGGTGGGATTATACAATGCAAGATATTGATATGGACCTATAACTTGCATGTGATGTAGTGTGACATTAAAAGCAACAGCAGAACACCCTTTGCCTTCAGGCTAATACCATACATGAAGTTTAGTCCTGTTCTGAAGTGCCCTTTCTAAGTCTTTCATCCAGCATGTTACAAGAGGCTTGAAAAGTGGCACCTGACCGTTCAAAGAGTTCCTTTGGTTTTGCTACAGTAAGCAAGCTTCCAAATCTGTGATTTCAATACCTGCACACACACACAAACACACCCTTAAGAGGCGTTGTGGTGCCATCAGGTTAAATTCTATTTGCAATTTAAATTTACAAAGCTTTTTCTAAAAGAATATAGATGTAATGATATATAGTATTATTTAAGATATTATCATAATATATGATTACGTAAGTATATGTATACATATGCATATACATAATTATATATATATAGATATATCATTGATGTGAAAGAAAGCAATGACATTATAATTTTTGCTGAAATTCTTGTGTTTGCAACTGAAACATTATATTGTCTTTTCAGGCTGGAAAAACACTGATAAAAAACCAGTCCAGTACTCAAAAAAAAAAAAAAAAAAAAAAAAAAAATCTCATTTATTGTCCAAGCAGATAGATGTAACAAACAGGCTCCAGAAGTCACAGGCAGTTTCTCACTGTAAACCATTTCTGTGTACCATTTCACTTCCGTTCTGCAATTTTGGTGTTTTCATGGTTTTTCCATAACCAGAGGTGGTTTGTTCTTAGATAATAAAAAGGATTTAATCTTCAGTTTATCTTCTTCAGTTCCTAACCTCCCCAGATTTGTTCTACCTTAAATGAAATTGGTGCCATTTGTTACTTTCTCTTCTGCTGAAGTCACTGTCATGCTTAAAACCCACTATCATTCTTTCTTCTTTAACACTTTCCATCTTACCACACTAGACTCTCTTGTACTTGCATATAGCATTTTGATCAGACCATGGCTATTTTATGATTCTGTGATGGAAGGGAAGGGAAGGGAAGGGAAGGGAAGGGAAGGGAAGGGAAGGGAAGGGAAGGGAAGGGAAGGGAAGGGAAGGGAAGGGAAGGGAAGGGAAGGGAAGGGAAGGGAAGGGAAGGGAAGGGAAGGATTCTATTTCAGCTGTTCCAGCCATCCACACAGGATGTTGGTAGGGTGCCTCTTCTCCCTCTGCCTATTACAGATGCAGTTGCCTGGTGTCTGTCACCATGTCCTCCACTTTAAGGGTGGAAGACCTTCTAGTCTTGAAGCTATGTCTTGACTTCTTTCTGCAACTAAGAATGGCACTGAAGCCATCAAGCATGTTATTTCCACAAGGAATGCAGACTTCTACTCAAAGTGAGTGATTAGTGTAAAAAAAAAAGTATGTTTTCTTTAAGCAAATGAGCAAAACAAAGAAAGGAAAACAGTATACACCCTGTCATGGTGTGGCTTCAGCTGCTCAGCTTAATCACTATTAGTTACAATGCTTGCAAGCTAGTTGTATTCTCTTCTGTTTGCATTTGAGCAAGTGCTCTTCCTCGCTGAATGTCCTAATTACTAGCAGAGGCTCCTTCCAGACCCAACTTTGCCATTTGTCTGTTTATTGCATCAGCGTAGGATTCTGGCCTACATATTCATTCAGTTAGCTCACCTTGCAAAGTCAAAGATCAATGCTAAAACAAAAACCATTGAAATGTTTCTAATTCTGAAAGCAATGTTGGCTTCACCGGATCAGAATGGTTAGTTGCCATAGCAACAGCATCTTGGTGGGTGGGGAGAATTAAACATCATTACAATCATTTTTTGAAAAGTATTGAAGAGCTGCTCAGAGCTTTTCCACTCAGCATAGGGCAAATTGGACGGTTTGTAACATTGTTGCATAAAGACAACCTGAATGTTTTCTTTTTCTTCTCCTTCTCCCTCCAGGGGACAGCAGATTAGCAGCTTTCCCACCAGTGCAAAACCGGATAACCAACTCCTGTTCAGTGAAAGGTAGTCTAATGGATAGGAAGGATAAGGAGACTTTGGCTTCAATTCATGAAACATTTATCAAGCCAAATTCCTGTAAGTAGCATCCTTTATCTGCATATGGATTGTGCAAGATAATGCAGAATGTTTGAAATCTATTAGCACAATAACTTGATGACAGTTCGCAGTTATACAATGACAGCTAGGGTTAATACAACATCAGTGGATGCTAATCGGTTAAATATATATATCATCTCAGAAAATTTGTAAGGGAAAGTTTTGCCATCACAAATCTTTTTCTTTGTTTTTAAAGAAAACATAAAAAATTCCCAGATTTTTATATGTAAAGTATATTATACTGGAGAAAAAAAAACAAACAATAAAATACTGTGAAGCTTGTAGTTCTACAGTCCTTCTAAATAAGGTACGAATTAGGACAAATCCAACATTTTTATTCCTACAAACTTTTCATTTGTGTGCTAAAGTTTCCTTTCCAACAAGCATGCTAAGAAACCTCACATATTTCTTTGATGTATGTCTTGCCATAAAAATGCAAGAAAAAGGCTGTAGTTTTGCAGACAGAATCCTGTGATTATAATTTCAAACATTCAAATTTAAAATTCTATTTTAATTACATAGTTTGACTGTTGGTCTCCACTTGTGTTTGCACAATTTAGTCCTCTTGACTTTGTATCCACCACTGAATATGGAAAAAAATCACCAAGTTGTTTATATTTTTAATAAATAAATAAATAAATATAGATAGAGATATTTTCTGAAAAAATAAAAAGTCTCTTGCCTTATCTGGAATTGCCATTCAATACTAGATTTTTAAATTATTTTTCCTCAACATTTCTAAAATAAAATAATCATCTAGGGACCACAGTTCATGTCTACTCATGGGGAAAAAAAGTTGAAAAGCAATATCATGTGATTTGAATAATGATTATCTTTTCTTAATAGCCTCTACAAAGAGTAAGGAACTTTTTAAAAGCTGGGACAACTGTTCTTCTTCCCAGATATACAAAACCTCTGTATTAGACTTTGAGTAAGTTCTGTGGGACTGCATCTGGTGAATGACTGAGACACATTCTAGTTAAATGTTACTACTTTTAGGGATCTGGTATTTGGGTTTTTATCCCAGATCTTGGCTGAAACATTGTCAACTTCTTTATTTTGCTTTGAGTATGTCCTATTTTCTGTTTGGAACACTTTTCCACAGGTACAGAAGAAAAATCCATGTTTCTTGAAAAATTGATTTTAAGCATTCTGATGGTAAACGTTAAATGCCATGTTGCTTATTACCTCCATGTCCCATATCTGTGCATGCAGAGAACTTGGTGTATCTATGCCCACTAACCATGCAGTGCCTGTTCAAAGGTTCTGACGACCACAGCATAGAGACCTTTCACAGTTCCAATAAATATGTAACTGATATGTCTCAGCTACTTCTGCCCCTGTTGAGAAGGCAGGTACCCATTAAAATTCTCCTCTAAGGAATTGATCAGAGTTCCCACTTCTCCCCTGAAAGACAGCTAATAGTGCTTTATATATATATTTAAGATAATGGGGAATTGCCAGTAATTAACCAAATCAGTGGCTTTTACTTCCTGCTCTAACCACAACAGTCTAGCCAGTGTGGGAAGGGGAGGTGGAAAAGAGATGGAGTGCACAGGTTGAATGAAAATGCTGAAAGCTGAAAGTCAGTAAGGGTAAAAACTAAAACAAAACAAAACATAAAAAAAACAGACAAACAAACAAACAAAAAAACCCTAAGTTTGCTGAGATGGAAAGGGAGCTCCAAAGTGAATATAATTCTGTAAGCTACTTTTTTAGAGTATCTGTTTGAAACAAAGGAAGTACCGATTCATTTCTATGCTCTCAAAACTATTTATTTTTCCCCCAAATCTTGTTTCAGGTAATTCATGAAAAAATAACCATATATTAGGAAGGGGATTTCATTATCATAGACTTTAACACCTTTGTAATCTGGAAGCCTTGTAAATTAGGTGGTAATGCTTAATATCTGAATTATTTTTCTTTTCAAGGATCATGATTTTGTACCCCTAAATGGCTAAAACAGAATATCTAGTAACTACCTTCACAGCAATTTCATGCTGTAATGCATCTCTTTTCCTGTATCTCCACTGCTTATGCAAAGCTATTTGGTAAGATCATTTCTACACTTGAAGTAGACTACAATTAGTATGCTATAGATAGAAAAGTGTGTAATATGTACAATATATCTTTTGTCTAATGTACCCTACAGGATTGGTTCCTACTCTGGAAGAATTCTTGAATAAAAGTGTCTGATGGATGTGCCAGCTCTCTCTAATACAATTACTAGAGCTATAGAAAGAAAATTGATAACTCTATGTTCAATGCTTTATCTGCAGAGTCTACAGTAAATAATTTATGTGACAAACATTAAGTAATGACAGTAGAGCAAAATGTAAAATAACTCTTATTTTATAACTAGAGTCATGATTCTGTGCATGGAATGGGGGGCTAGGGAAGGTCTTCTGGGGAAGGAGTAAGTAAACAGCAATTAAAGACTGTATTATAATGCATATACACTAGGGGATTAAAAAAAAAAAAGAGTTTTGCAGGCATACATATTTTGAACATCTCCTAGCTCTCTGGGAGCCTGACTTCCTTTCAGACTAATTAACAAATGTTATAATCTGCTGACTTTCCAGTGTGATTTGTATTTCTGCTGTATATCAAGGGTACAAATAAAGGAAATCCTGTACCTATTTCTGTTAATATTACAATTTTAGAAGTTTTAAGCAAAGATAAATAAATATCAACTACTTGTGCTTTTGAGTATCCTGTGATACCACCATAAAATAGATGTAATTGTGCAGTGGGAAGCGACCTACAAAAAACTGAGTCCAACTGCCTGACCACTTCAGAGTTCATCAAAATTTACAGCATATTACCAAGGATAATGTCCAAATGCCTCTTGAACACTGACAGACATGGTTCATTGACCACCTCTCTAGGAAACTTTTTCCAATATTTGACCACATTAAGTAAGGAGTTTTTTCTTAATGTCCAGACTGACCTTCCCCATGTACTTTTGTGCGGTTCCCATTCTGCTATTTGTGATGAGGAGCGGAACCCTGCAGTTCCCTCTGTTTCCCTTCCTCAAGAGGACAGTGAGGTCACCTCTCAACCTTCTCCAGACTGGATAACCCCAAGACCCTCAGCCTCTTCCAAAGGACAAACCATCAGCCCTAATACCAGGTTTGCTGCCTTCCTCCTGAACATCCTTTTTATATCAAGAAGCTTGAATCTGCCAAGACTTGAACTGTGCTCTTGAAGTCTCTTTCCTTCTTATAGTACACTGTAATAGTAACAGTTAGTGTCTTGACTTAGGTTATGATAAAGTATCTGGAAATTATATTGTGAACCATGGAGTGGACAGGCATGTGGGTGAAATGTACTATGGGCCCTTTGAATCAGGCATACATTGATTGTGATTACAGGTTGGGCGTCGTTAATGACTCTTATGCCCTCACCAGTGATCTGTTCTCTTTTATTCATCAGTGGTGGAATAAAATGCTTCCAATTGAATGGTAGCTATCTCTATTGTCTTGTTCTCTAAGGTCAAAATGGTTTCAAGTAAGTTTTTTTTATTTGTTTGTTTGTTTGTTTAATTTTCAGAGTGCAGTGTATAAACTTGTTACAGATGTTTGTAAATACATCTTATTTTAGAACAGCTTCAGTATTATTTTAGAATGTCTTCTTCTAAAAGCCAAAGAAATATCTGTGTTTTCTAGTTTTATAGAGCATATGTAATGGAAAATGTAATGGCTCAACTCTTTCAAAAACATACTGATGACTGCTGTTGAAGAAAATAATTAATTTGGTTAAATGTCAGCAATAAATTTCTGTCAGATGAATGGTTTTAAAGTCAGAGAGAATTTAATGTTCACAGGGGCAATCAAAACAACGTATTGATTGTGACTAAGTTTCTTTCCAGATAGTAATAGGTCTCTAAAAATCTTCAGATCTAACATTTTTTGAAATGTGAACCTTCTGTCTGTTCACTTTACTGGTGAAATGTATCTTTTTCATAAATATTAAAATTCAATCAAAAGTATGTGGAATTTTTTTTCGTTCTATTATTAAAGCAGAACAATTTAATTCATGAAGAACACCTACAAATAAGGTATAAAGTTAACATCTTCATCAAATTTCATGGCTGTCTACAATACTGATCATAATTTAATAGAAAGTATCAATAAAAATGCTGCTACTTAGCAGAGTAGATCAGAAAATTAGATCATGTTTGGCAGTGTATATTTATGTTAGCCCTTTGGCAACGGTGTATTAGTTTTAATTTAATACATTTAATACATTTAATGTATTAGTTACCAGAGGAAGCAATAAGAGTGCAATTCTTTTATCCATGGTCTCAGAAATGTAGCATATTTTCTTTCATGTTTTTACTGTTCTTTTTCTTCTTCTAGCCAGTAATATTAATGACAATGAAACAAAGCTTTGTACTGTGATTGATCTCAGCAAATACAAACTGTGCCTTTCAACTACATAAAGTAATTTAAGTTTTCACAGTATCTGAGAATATTCCCATAATTCTTTACCAATAATCCAGTATGTTCTTTATGCTACTTTGTTACTGAGTGCACGAAAGAACTTACTTGATCATGAAACTGAAAGCATTTTTGACATATCAGTTCTAAACTTTCATAGTTTTTCAAAGTAAATATTAAACTGTACATGGAAATTGTCCAACTTCACTAATTATGTACTTATTTTGCTTTCCTCTTTTTCTGTGTTATGCTTCAAAAAAGGGTAATACTTATTTAATATATATGGCTTTTCTGACCTTTAGTTTTTGATACTGCCATGAAAAGACTACCTTTGGAGAGCAGCGTGGGATGTTTTACCAGAATCTCCCACAGGTATATCCTATGAACTACAAAATCTAGTTTACAAGTCTTTGAAAATGAAAGAGAAATGAAACATCCTGTCTTCCTGCAACTGATTTCTTCCAATACCTTTCCTTCGTAGATACGCCGTCTCGACATATAAGGAGCTTGTATCTTTTTACTTCCCTACCTTGCTTCTCCTTCTTATCTCTTTTTCTCTTTCTTCTTATTTATTTATTTTTAACTTAACAATGTCTTTGCTCCCCCACCGATACCTTTCCCAGAATGCATACACTCTTGATCCTGGACAAGACAGGGAAGGTCAAGGAGAAAACAATGTAACATGGAAGTCAGATCTCTTACCCTTGCTTCAAGGTTCTCTGGCTGTCAGCTTTGTGTGTTCTAGTGCCATGAATCTCTCTAACACTGAGCTCTAGTGTTTGTTTGTTTGTTTGTTTTGTTTTGGTTTGGTTTGGTTTGGTTTTGTTTGATTTTGTTTTGTTTTGTTTTGGTGTTGTTTTTCCGCAGGGTCTTGAAACCTATCATTGCTCATCACATATCTTAGAAGTGTTTTCTTACCCTGTAGCAATTTACTTGTCCCACCTCAGTGTGGCTTTTGCTGTGGCTTCCATAGAAACTGCTTTCCCTGAAGTAGTGTCCTCTCACACTCTGCTCATGAAAGGTCCTCAACTTCATTTCAGTACTTGACATTGTTGATAATCCCATTTTCTGAACTATCTCCATAGCAATCTTAGTTATCATGAAGTTAGCTTTCTACAAATATAACTTTCAATTTCTGTCTTTCAAATTTTGACTACTTCATGTTGATAAAACTTCTACCTATAAAATAACTATGTTAGACTTGTGATCTTCCATTTTCTACAATTAAGTGCACAGTCTCCCTGTTTCTTTGTCTACATTAAGTAGATTCCAAATATCATTTGAGTATAATACATTACATATAGTTTCTGTCACATGTTTTAAGGAGAGGAGTAGCAAGTTAAGGATTTATTTGCTCACATTTAAATTATTGAAGCATGACTTCACAAAGTTTGGTATAATAATGAATCCGTAGATTATGTAAAGTAATATAATAAGACAGTTATTTAGGTTTGTTTTGTTTTGTTTTTATAAACTGAAAGGAAAATAATGGTTTTAGCATAGCTGTGTTTAAATGATGGTTGCAAACCAAAATGTGTTTTCTATTTTATTTTTTATTTTTAATCTAGATACATAGAATTGCTGCAAAAGTATATCATTATTGGTAACACGCTCTTGAGATTAAGCCATATATGGCAGTAACATTTATGATAGCTCTGAGTCAGTATTTTCAGTGGCTGAATGAACAACTCTTGGCAGTGGTACAAAATCACCAAGGAGGCTGGAGGAATTATTGCTGAACTGATAAAGACAAACAAAATTATTAGTGCATTCTTGCATCTACGATCTTTTCCTGATGTACAGGGAGACACTGTCCTTTTCAGTAGAGAATAAAATTCAGTTTTCTATAATAGTAAAGCTAGTGTAGATCTATATTGAATAAATATTTGGAAGATTTTGTCCTCTGATGCATAAGCGGAAGAATATTGCTCTTTTTCAGAGATAAGCACTGAATGACTTCACAGGAAAATAGAACCTGAAATCAGCCTTTACTTGAGAAATATAAACTTAGTATATTCTTTCTCCACCTCTTCTCCTCTTACAGAAGAGGCAATAAAGTATGTAGCACAATTCATTGTTGTTGAATTTTAATAAAATCTTAACTATAATTTAGAGAAGATTCAGAGCATGCCTATGTTTGACATATGTATATTTGCATTTCAATATTCTTTGACATTGCTTCTAAATTATTAGCTATTCTGTGAGCATAACTGATTAATTAGATGGAATTTTAATGACAAGGTTGAACATATTTTAATACAGAAAAATGAAATAGAATGTATGATTAATAATGAAAATTCTGAAGTATAATCTTTCATTCAAAGCATGGACACACTTGATCTTTGAAATGAGAGAAAAAAGATATTCATTTCAGATCTCTAAGCTGCCATAAACAAGCCATGTTTTCTGAAATAACATTATTGAACTAAAGAAAAATCTTTTCAATGAAAGATGCTAAAACCTGTAATTCAGATGAATGCAGGATAAACTGCAACATATTTTTTGCGAGCACTGCCTACAAAATAATTTGTTATACGTAGGATATTGTAAAAAGTTCTCTGCATCTAAGAAATCCACGAATATTTAGTCGAGATAACCTTGTCTGCATGACAGAAAGTTTGAATGTCTTGTACTCCATGAATATAGACAGTTTGAATATCACATTCATACCAAATTTCCACAAATTACTGGCTTTAAAGTCTTGTCTAGAACTGACCTGAGAATTCCAGATCTAGGCAACAGGATTGAATTAACAATCTGAAAAACATAACCAAATTCTTAATTGATCAAGTATATTCTGTTTGCCTATGTTTCATGGTGCTATCTAGTGGTTTCTTAAGCTTGTATCCTCGTGTTCACACAAGCAGCTCCAGGTGGACAAAACAGCCTTACCAGGTGCAACTACATCCTCCTCCATCAAGCTGGGGAGCTGGCAGCAGGAAAGATCTTGTCCTGCCAAGTGTCTCTGCAGAGCACAGCAGGCACAGTAGCTTCTGCAGTGTGTTTTTGAGGTTGTCTTCCTATCTAAATGCTCTCCCAGATGTGAAGCAGTATTGAGGTACAATATCATGGATTCTAGTATGGATTCTAGTAGAAAGAGTGTGCTGAAAAACATAACAAGAAATAATGGAGAAGAGAAGGGAAAGTGACAGGCTTGACTTGAGATCCAGTTAAAGCAGTAGCTCACTGAAATAGCATGAATACATTCAGTCCAGTTCAAAGCTGGGTTCTGAGGCCTCTTGTGCTTTTCTGTGTGGCAGTTTCTTTGATATACTTGAAAATGGAAAGTTTGCAAGCATGTATTGCACAATTCAAGACTTGTTTTTCTTTCCAGTTAACAGTATCTGTTGAAAGCATACAGTTGTTCAGCAATGTCTTGTGTAAAATAACTGCTCTAGGCTTTTCTTCTCAACCATGTAATAATATTAAAAATCCCACACTGATAAGGCCTAAATTTAGAAATACACAATACCATTGTAATAACTTTGCTGGTTTTTTTTGAACAGCTGTTTTCTGAGACATGTAAACAAAGCACACTTTTAAGAAAATTTTCAATAACATCTTCATTACTCATAAGGATTTTTTTTTTTTTTTAAGGAGCATTTGGTCAGGCTTTATTTATGTAATTTAGCTTAATTTTATATTCTATCTTGTCAGTTTTGTTGAACTTCTTTGTAAGCAGAATAAAATTTGATGAAAATTAAGATGTTTAGATGTATTCAACTAGTAAATTTACTAGCTGGAGCTATAAATTACACAAAACGCTAATTGGCTCAAAAGAAAATTATTTTTTTATTCAAATATTCAGGTTTCCATGTAAGATAAGTGCAACAAATCGTGTGTGATATCATCTTCAAGCTTTTGGGGGCTGTATACTGCACTTTTTCCCCCCTAGCTTTCAAGGTTGAATAATCTATCCGTAGTGAAGAACTAACTTATATCCATGAGCATGCTTTCATGTTCAGCTTTATTTTTTAGCAAAGTGTGGTTCAGGTCACTTAAAGAGCCCTGAATCTCTTTCTCTGTGTGCAGAAGTTCACCTGTGTTGCATATTGTGAGAGTTGGCAGCTCTGCCTACGGTGTTGTTTAGTTGCTTTCCAAAAGGCGGAGGAGGTGGAACAGAAGCAATAGAAAACAGAACCCTACTTCCTGCTGACACTTTCCTACAGAAATCAATGAAGTATTCATGTTTCCCTCTTTGTTTATATTGTTCTTGTTCTTTTTTTTTTTATTATTATTTTAAAAATTCTTCTGTATATATCCCAGTAAAGAATGGAAATATATAAAATGCATTTCAGAGGCTTATTATTCAAAAACAAAAGAAAGTAAAGAAAAGGGACACATGCGAGTACTAATATTTATATATGAACATAGCATTCAAAATGTTCACACACTACTGAGATTTAAATCTACATATCTGACATACTGATGATTTGTTTTTCTGTTATTACATCCTAAGGAGCAGCACAAGAATGTGTGGTGTTAACAGCTGATACATTGGATTTCAAATTTATTAATTTTCAAGTATATTCAAAATATTTAATATTTTCTTCTCATATCTTCTATATAATACTGAAATTAAGGCCAGTGAAGATTTTTTTTTTTTAATTCCTCAGAAATGCAGGAGAACATATAAATTACACATACTGGGCTGATTTGAGCATTTTACTATATTAGCATAAACATTTCTTTTGAAAACACAAAACACACGCAGAAAACACAAAAATCACAGCAGGATTGTGAATTTGGCATTACCATACCCTAAAAGATTTATATTTATATAGTTGTCCTAGAAAATGAGACCCTTCATCCAAAAAATAGAACTTTGCCATATAAACACAATTTGATAGGGGTATTTTGCAGCTATACAAAGGTTTGGCAGTGGAGAAACTCTGCAGGACTAGGTTCTGCATCTCAATACTGTGTCATAAAAAAAGGAATATATGTACATCTATTTAATATTGCAGATGTTACCATTGTAAAAGAGGTATGTTATCTCAGTAATTACCCCTTCATTCTCTTTCCATCCCTTATGCTCTAGTGGAATGCTTTTCTGCTATATTAGTGTTTGTTCTTCCCTTAGTTAAGTTAAATTGTATCAAGTAAATGAGCACGTTTTTCCTGGGGAGATAATTCTCCTGTCTAACAGATATCAGTGTTTGGATATTGAATTTTCTCATAGTATCCCTATTTCTAATTTTAAATTGCAGACCTTCTGTTTTTGAAGACAAACATTATTGCCACAGTTAGTATTTAGATCTTCTCAAATCTATATGATGCATCTCTACCATGGAAAACTTCTTGTTTTTAAGGGCATTTATTCTTGTTTGCTTAGTTGCTTGCTTTTTTGCTTGTTTGATTGATTGTTGTTGTTCTTGTTTTGTCTTGTTTTCACTTTTCTTTTGTAAAATATCCTGTAGGTCACACAATGACTGGTTACCTATATAATCTAAGCAATATCACGAGAAGATTTAACCTTCAACTTTGTTGATACCATAAACTGTTCTCCTTTCTGTTTCCCTTTCCCCTCCAGAAGTTCTAATTGCAGAGCTCGCTGATGCATGAGCAGGAAAGAAACACAGCTTGACTTCCTGCTTCCACGCTGTTTTTGAGGCACTACTAAGAACTGAAAAAAAATATTTTTACCAAGAAACTGAGCAAATATGATCTTGATGTCACTGACAGTTAATACATTTGAAACCCTAATTTCTGCTAGGCTATTCACTGTGCTAGGACTTTAGTGTCCATTAGTGACCACAATATGCATGTAAATTCACCTCTTAGAGATAGTACCTGAAATTAGGTTGAGAATAATAAATTAGACTGAAAAATAAACTCAAGTTTTGAAATTATGTATCTTTTGAATACGAGTGACATAGTAAATTAGAGAGTTTGTGGCTGAAACAGGTTTCAAAGCCATCATTGCTGATACAGTGATTAAAAATAAAAAATAAAACAAAAAATCTTCCAATGTAACTTTTTCCAGTTCTCTGATTCTTTCCACTACAGTAACGAATAGCATAATGCAGACTTCTGTTTAACCAGTTCTTGTTCTTCTTCACTGAACACATCTCTGTCTGACCCTTTCTCAGTCTGGCCGCAGTCTGTGATGTTTATGTTATTTAAAATATGCTCAGAATTTTTTATTCTAATTTTTACTCCAAAATTTCCATTCTCATTTGTCTGTTTAAACATGTAACTTATCTTATTTTATCATTCTGAAGTTTTTATATCTTTCTTTCGTGCTATTTTTTTTCCCCAAATTCTAATCTGATCTATGGTCTACATTAATCAGTGAAAAACCTGTGTGTAAACATTATCCTTTTGTCTCTCTCTTTGTAGAAGAGTCCATTTATTGTATGAAAGTAAAACAAATAAATAAATAAATAAATTTTCAATTAATGTTTCATTCTTAAGCAATTAGTTTCCACAAGGATAGCCTCTAATGAGCATATGCACCTTTTCAGGAAATTGTAACAACATTACATTAATCATTTGTGAATGAAATGGTAGCATTCTGAAGTTCAGTATGTTGCCAGTGCCATTTAACCTCCATATTTTTTTTCAAATTAACTACTCATGAGTATTCAAGAACAGATATTCAAAAAGCTTCAAAAAATTACTTAAAAAGCCTGTTCAACTTGATCTCATAGATTCTTCAGAAAATCGGCATAGATCATAATTAAATAGAAGATATTCAAGGTGCAAATAAAATGAAAAGAGATTAAAAGCTGTATGGAAGGTACATATTAATGGCTATTGAGTGATGGTCCAGAACAGGGCAGAATGGGTATTGAATCAATACTAGCTTCCCAATTTCAAAATCTACCTGAAAGAGGTGAACTACTGAAAGAACTTTCCTACGTCATGAGGAAGAGGGAAAAAAGTCAGTTTTCCTAGTCTACTCTAATAGTAGTGAAAAAGAATGGCAAGAACAACTTTTTCTTAAACTTAGTAAGAAATGACAGTGTTGTCCACAACTGTTGATATGCAGTGTACGCACTCAAAAGAGTTATGCAGTATGTAATGCTATAAACAGTGCATATTCCTTACCAAAGGAACTTCGTACAGATTCAGCATAATACAATGCACTTTCAGCATATGTTGTAAGGATGGGACAGATGGCTAAATATTCTGTCCAAGCCCCAAATAATTTGCTCTGGAGAGATTGAAAATAAAATCTGGAACAGCTAAGTATAATGTGATAATCACTTAGCCATGTTCCTCTCAAAGCTGGAAACTGCTGAAGCTCTATCATTGAACTGTCATTTCCATGTGAGTATTCACCCATGTGTGCAGTGTCCTCACTGACTAAGTTGTTTAGAACAATACTGACACTAAATAGAACTGTAGGGATCCATAAAATAATTTAAGAATAATTCCATGGTGATATAGCAACCTGAGACATCTGCATACAACAGTACTCCACACCTGATCTTTGCTGGAAAGGAAGGCTTGGATCAATACGACACTATATAAAAAATGTAACTGACTTCAGAAGAATGAAGGTTATATACTTGCTTTTGATTTTTGTCATCCAGGGTTGCACCATCTTTGCAGGGGCCTTTTTCATCTTTGCATCCCTTTCCTCCAGAGTTTCCATCTTTGGCAAGGTAATCATAACATGGCAGGCTGCTTCCACTGGCTTCAAAAAAGTTATGCAGTATGCTTTAACGAACTGCATATTTTTCAAGACCCACAAGATAAACTGATATTTAATTACATAGGAAAATATATTCTGAATATGTAAATATTAGACACATAATAATTACACATATAATATATTACACATATAACACACATACACATAATACTCATCTTTGTTTCTAACTAGTTCAAAATTCTACACTGAAAAGAGATTATATCTTTTAATCATAGAATCATAGAACCACAGAATAGCCTGGGTTGAAAAGGACCACAATGATCATCGAGTTTCAACCCCCCTGCTATGCTAAGGGTCACCAACCACTAGACCAGGCTGCCCAGAGCCAAATCCATCCTGGCCTTGAATGCCTCCAGTGATGGGACCTCCACAACCTCCTTGGGCAACCTGTTCCAGTGTGTCACCACCCTCTGTGTGAAAAACTTCTCCTTATATCTAACCTAAACCTCCCATGTCTCAGTTTAAAACTATTACCCCTTGTCCTTTCGCTATCCAGCCTTATACACCTCCATTCCCCTTCCCATTTATATGCTCTCTTCAAGTACTGGAAGGCTGCAATGAGGTCTCCCCGGAGCCTTCTCTTCTCTGAGCTAAACAAGCCCAGTTCCCTCAACCTTTCCTCACAGGAGAGGTGCTCCAGCCCTCTGAGCATCTTAGTGGCCCTTTCTCTGGACCTGCTCCAAGAGCTCCATGTCCTTCCTGTACTGGGGGCCCCAGACCTGGACGGAGTACTCCAGATGGGGCCTCACAAGAGCCAAGTAGATGGGGACAATCACCTCCTTCTCCCTGCTGGTCACCCCATTTTAATGCGTCTCAGACTAATGTGTAAAATTTTTCAGATTACAATACTTGTTCCTGCATCTGTTAGTATTAACAATGTAAATTTATTTTTATTTTTTTAAGGAATTTTCATAAAATCAAGATAAAGGCCACAATTACGAGATTTTTGTTTCCTCTAATAAATTATAGTGTGTAATTTGTCATGGTACTTTGAAACTATTTTGGTGATATGAAGATTAGAAGAAAGTCAATGACCTGCAGTGGGTGAAATTTGGCCCACACTGGTAGTGCTGCTCAAAAACCGGCTGTAGAACAGTACAGGGCTGGCCATGTATCAGTGACAATAAATATTCTGGCACTGTCAGACAGGATGGCTGAAGGCTCTCAGCCATGGCACAGCTGAAATCATACTGCCATTACTTTGGAAAAGATCAAGCTTCTCCCTTGGTCAGTAAGTTGCAGATGGCAGCATATGTGTTATCAGGTGGGGAAGATGTTTACTCCCTTTGGCTCTCAGTCCACATCCCTTGGATGGTGCTATGCTGCCTGGTGTCCATTCTGTATCCTAATTTGAGCATTAGCTGGAACAGAGCCCTTCGCTTCCACAAGGGATGTGGTTGTAGAACCTCTTCATGCCTTGTTTTCTCTCTGCATTGCTGCTGAGTGCTCATCAAGCTTGTTCCTAAAAATTTGTCATTAAATTACAAATCTGACACTGCTGTGGGAAAAGCAATTTTTATCATCAATCAAAAGATAACGTCTCATCAAGAAATAAAATGGAAAAGCATGGAAGGAATCCTTTGTAATAAAAAATAATTAACTCTCAAAAAGTGAAAGCCAGCTGGTATTCAGTACTAGAACCTGGTATTCTTCCCCTATGTGCCCCTTCTGTCCCACTGTCATCTGTTTTAGATTAAAGATTAACTTGTGGGTTAAAGCTGCTTCTTTGCGAAATCTGACCAGGTCACCGCAGTTTTTTAGAGAACAACTTATTCTGCATTTCTTCATATCTCTTTTCTACTGTGTACCTGGAATTAGGAGGTTTCTTTCTCCTTCCTTCGAGAAGCAAGCCCTTGAAAGCGCATCACTTTCTCTTGCAGCTGAGATCTCTCTCAAAAACTCAAAAAGCACAATCTTAATTTGGGAAGGATATTTGACTTCTGGGGTCCCACAGAAGGCCATCTTCATTTAATATGTCTAAAGACTGTGTGGCTTAAAAAACTCTTTTAAAAGAAGCATTTCTCATCAGTTTATGCAGTGAGGATACAGAAATTATAGCCTCCTAAGTAGTAAGCTGTCCTTCTCGAGGTAGTGTGGCATGTGAAGAGCACGCTTCTGCTCCCACTACAGTCCTGCTGGGTGTCCTCAGGGAAACTGTTGTGCAAATAAGTGCTTTTCCTACCTGTAAAATGGTGATAATGATACTGACCTTCTTTGTAAAAAGCTTTAAAAACTAGGGATGAAAAGCATTATGTAAGAACTAAGTATTATTATCGTTGCTCCTAGCAACGAGCAGTCTGCTTCCTGACAGCTGCAAGAGCAATTCTCGAGTGCCAAAAATCCCAACCCTAATTTCCCTCTCCCCATTTCCACTTCTGAAGCTTCAGCTTTCACCTCTTCTTCCAGTAGTAAGTGCCAGATATATACTTACGTGGTGCAGTATCTGAGAGTGGAGTGCGGTGTCCTGCTGCTGGGGGAGAGGAAAGCTCTAAGGCTCCTGATCTATATTTTAAAAATAAGATATTTTTTGGATCCTGTGATGCTCCAAAGATATTCTTTCACTACATTAACAGATAATAAAACTGCTTCTAATGTGGTCTAAATGCCTGCCAATAATTTGAAAGGTAGATTGAAAGACAAAACTATAAGTAGTGAACAGTGTTACTATCAAAAGAATCCGCTTGTGCAGGATTACTTTGTACAGCTTGTCATTCCCCTGTGAGAAGTGATGGGAAAAAAGCTTAGCATGCTCATTCTAAAAGCAAATGCTTTTTGAAATTATGGAGTTCATTCTAAGCTTGATGAAGGTATATTAATATGTGTTATGACAGAAACTGTGTCAAATTCCATGGTAAAATGAACAAAATAGGGAATATGCTCCTACTTTAAGTCATGGGACTGCTATGAAAATGTATTTCTTGCTGTAACAGTGCACATGAGCAAGAGGGAAAAAACACTGAAGTTATGACAGGACTTCTTGAGCTTTTACCTGTGATCTGAAACTTGTTAAAAAGTATTCTAATGAACTTTGCTGCAGGGGTGAACGTATTGCAGAGTTTCCTTTGCTTGGGTGGGAATGGCAGGAGGAAGGTAATAAAGGCAGAAAAGTGAATGTTCCTGAACCTCTTCTGTTAGAGTGCCTGTGACAGCCAGTGGGCTGATTCCACATTTCCTTCCCCTGCAGAAATAACAATATGATTTTTTTGGAAGGCAAGAGCAATGAGATTCACAACCCTCTTTTCTGCATTTTTATTCAAGTGAGATATTAACAAATATTCAAAATCCCAAATTTAAAGTAACTCTTTCAGTAGAGTTCAGACCAAAACCCTTCTAGTTTGAATTAAGATTCATGAACTGAAATGAACTAAAGAGTAAACTATACCCTCTGCTGTAAAATCAGATTATTTTATGTATTTTGGTGTGAAAACAGTTGAATTTGTCTTGTGTTCTGACGTGATTTTATTCTCTTCAATGAACATCACTGAGTGAAAGTGACATTTACAATGTCTTTTGGTTAACTGTACAGATAATTAATTTATATATAGATATGTGCATACATATATATATATGCACGTTAACATGCACACACGTACACACACACACACACACACCTGGGTCAATCTGAAAGTAATACCTTCTCTTTATTTACATGGAAACTACAAAGATAGGAAGAATACAATAACACAATTTGGTAGAACAAATTCTCATCTACAAAACATTATTTTTCAACATAGTCACCACCATTAGCTATGCAATTTGACCAGTGATGAAGAAGAGCTTTTATGTCACACTTGTAAAAATCTGCATGGCTATCCAGACGTGTCTTGTGCTTCATGTAGGTCTTGCTTCTGCTGAAACACATCACTTACCACCTCACTGTTCTCATATCCAATGTTTGGTCTTCATAGATGTTCAGCAAGTGTTGATGAATGTCAGTGGATACCATCTTTTCCTCATGGAGGAGTTCAGTGACATACTTTTGCTTTGCATGCACTCCCATCTCAGACACCATTCTGTCAGACTGCCCCTCTGCTGCCATCTGTTGCATGTCAACAAAATGTAACAGAATATTGCTGGGAAAGGCAAACCTCTACTGCCCCGCCACCACCATCTACCTCAGATGTCATGGGCCAGCATAATAGGACAACAAAAAAGGATACATTACTTTCTGAGCAGCCCTTGTATGTACGCAGTCAAGTGCATAAAAAGAAACACCCATGTTATATTTCCTGAAAACAACTTCTACAATTCATTTCTTCCCCATACGTCTTTCAGTGGAAGAGGCAAAAATGCTTCCCATTCCACTGTATTATTTTTTTAAAATATTTCTTTCTGGAACTCAAATTCAACAATAAATTATATTCTAAAGCAGTAAGAATGTAATAATTCTCCAGTATGCAATGACCCAGTGACTTATCTTCTCTATCTTTCTACTTAGCACAACTGTGGATTGAAGTGTAAATGTGACTTTAAAACACAAGTTTCAGTGTGAAATAGACAATTAAATGTTGAAGTGACTTCATTAGAAAAGAGTGCCTTTATATCTTTTGTTACCAATGCATAAGAAAAACACTGAAGAAGGGTTCTATGTGTGTACTTTGTTTGTCCCAGTTCTATTTTGAAAACAGCTGTATCATAGTAACTAAAAAATTTAAGCAGGTTTACATCTGGTGGGAGTATAGTTTGGCTGTTTAACCCAATTTAATAAGGAGAAACTGTTTCAATAATATAACCTCCTGTGGAAAATCATCTCCAGCAGTTATTTTTTTACTGATGAAACAGCTTATCAAAGAGTTTTCAATTTATTTAATTCAAAATAAAAGTACAAAGAAAATATATATGCACTACAAAACTAGGCCTTCATCATACATTCATCTTTTTTCAGCTTTTGAGATATTTGCTTGTATTGAAATAGATTCACTTCTTTTTCTTGGAATATTCCTTCATTTAGACTTCTTTCTTTCTCTCTCTTTCTTTCTCTCTCTTTCTTTCTCTCTCTTTCTTTCTCTCTTCCTTCCTTCCTTCCTTCCTTCCTTCCTTCCTTCCTTCCTTCCTTCCTTCCTTCCTTCCTTCCTTCCTTCCTTCCTTCCTTCCTTCCTTCCTTCCTTTTTTACTTCACCTCATCTCTCTCCCACCTGCTTTCATTCCTTTTCCTGAGTGACAGAAAAATTGATCCCTGCTTACATCATCATAATAAAAATGATATTTCTCCTCTCTCTTGATACTCTTCTAAAGTCTCACAGCCTTTAACTTCTTGATGAGACACGTATGAGATTTGAGGAAACCTCATGAATCTGTAACCTCACTAGATATGGTAGATTTCATATAGGATGAAGGTGGTGAAGTGACCAGAACTTCTGTCTCTCACTTCCCTTGAAGATGCAGAATTTTCTGTAGAAGTACTGCTAGAAGGCATTCTTTCTTCTCGTCCCTCTCTTCTGTTCCTGCTACCTAGTCAATATTGTATATCTCACAGAATCAATCAGAAATTCTGCCAAGGTTGTGACACATATTATTTGACTATTCAGAAGAAGATAAATATTCTTTAGACCTTCTGTCCATTGCACCTATCAGAGTATCACCTTAGAATGCCAAAAGAAACCACATGTACCAACTAGAGCAATTCAAAGAAAAAGAAAAAAAAAATCTATGCTTGTCAACATCTTCTACCATGTTAAGGGTTGTGATAGCCATGAAATCCTCCATGGAAGTACACTGGGAGACGGTCTGGCTTATGACACCAGAAGATGTTCATTGCATTGCATATTAATGTCATTTTAGTTCTACTATATTACATATAATCAAAAAGGCAAAAAACCATCTCAGTAGATGGAAACTGTTAAAAATTATACAGAGCAAAATGGAAATATTACATTAATTTCTACTGTGAATTCCAACGCTTCTTTGATGACATAATGAGTATTTACTGTGTTGCTTTAGATACAAGAGTGAGAGAATACCAATTTTTTTTTTTTTAAAGATACATTTATAATAGAAAAAAAATAGTTTTTGCAGCCCATTTGAATGCATAAACACACATAGCTACCAATTAACATATCAGGTAGCCAATTAGTCTTAATCATTTTAAGAATGCTTGAAATTTTTAGTAATTTCAAGAAATATCTTGTTTTGCTACATCAGCTACATGAAATTCTGTGAGCTGTAGGTCTGTGTAGGTCATCTTCTGAACATACAATTCTTTAAGTAGTACAGGGATCTTGTGCTCACTGCTAAAATAATAGGAAAGCATGAGAAAGTACAGTCTCACACCCAAGCTGAAAACAAAGTCTAAAACTCCCCCTTTCTGCTTCAATGACAATGACTCATGGAATGAGAAATTCAAGACTGAGACAAGGAGAGGTTTTTGTTCTTTTTTTTTTTCTTTTAAGATCTCCTGGAGTTTCTGCTCTTCCCAGAGTACTGCAGAGGTACCATGATATATTGACATCAAGGATATGCCTGCACCAGAGACTTCTGTGAGGAGACTTTTGCAGTGCTTCTTTTTTCCTTTCTCTCTCTTCGTTTGGGCAGTAGGGGGCGAGATGAATAGTAACAATACACAAATTAGATAATTTCCATATGGAAAATATAGATTATAAATTAAATGCATACATGTAATGAAGATTAATGCCCTGTACCCTGTTTCCTTCATTCTGCTTTCACCAGTAGCCTCTCTCAAATCAAACTTTGATGCATTCTGTTCCAGCTCTTAGCATCTAAAAGCCTAATTCAACTCCACTGACATTTACCTTGTTTGTATGTAGCCTTGCCTGGGGACAGACATATTCTCATTTTCATCTCTCCTGACATTCTACATCGTTGTCTAATATTCAGATTTCTGATGACAACTTACAAAATTGCTAAAAGCTTGCCTCTTAGTCCAGTATACTGTGTTTGTCACTGAAGTTTGTGTTAACAACTTATTTGTGTCAAGGAAGTTCTTCCTACAGTCTTGTTCTGGTTTGGTTTGGTTTGGTTTGAAAATTTTCTCCCAGCAGTGCCTCTTTGGGTTTCTTTACCATATATTTATTTTCTCCAATCCTATGTTAAGGTAGTTCCTTAAAGATATAAATCATTGAAAACTAATGCATTTCTGTGTACTTCTACTTACTGACAACAATGTTAAGGACATGCATTCTGAAACTCTGGTTTTCACCTCCAAAAGTCACAAAAAAGAAATGTGCATTCATATACCACCAAGCTTTAAGTATATGAATTGTTATTACAGCATCTGCAGGTTATTTTGACCTTTTGTCACTTTTTTTTTTTTTTTTAATTCAATATATTGTTGCAAACTTGACATGCAGCTCAAAGTGAGCTGTTTAGGTGCTAGCCTGCAGCTCCCTGGCCCCCTGACCTCCCTTTGATAACAGTTCAGAGATGCATTATTGGAACTAGCAGAGGAAAGTGTTACAGGGATAAAGTGAATAACAGTAAAGAGATATTTTCTGAGAAACTGACTGGAAATCAACTTAGTAGGAAGGAAAATATTAGGCAGGACTGTGTTCCTATGTCTGGCTGAAGTGATCTTGTGTGTAAGCTGTCTATTTGCTCTCTAGTAAGAGAAGAGTGCCTCTGTAGGCCATATTATGTCATCTTTTGGATATAAGTGGTAGAATTAACTATTATAGAGTCAACAAAATATGTAAGAACAATAAAAGTGTTTTTAGATCCACTGTCTCAGATTTCAGTTACTTTTATGTGAGATCCTTCCTTTTGTCAAAATTTGAGCATCTGGGAAATGACAAATATCCTTTTAAATATAGAAGGTACTTGTTTCTGAAAAAAATACAACAATTTCCCAGTACTAATAATGAATGGGTATTATGTACTTGCAATTTTCTGGGGGTTTTCTGACAGAATTAATTTGAGGGTGCCTCTTAATTTTGTTCCTAGAAAAAAAAAAATCTGAAAAATACCTAATTTATAGAAATCTAGATTATAAAATCCAGTAATCTAGAGAAAACTTTAAAAACATATTATTTTGGACATCCAGATGAACTTAGATTTCCCTAAAAATTGTAGTAATATATATAGTATGCATCCTGTATTGTTAATTTCTTTGGTACTTTTCATACTTCATTTTTTAAACAAAAACTTTTCAACTCTCAGTCACATCATAGCTGATCCAGGTAGATTTCTCCTATTCTGTATTGGAAAGAAAAATGTGCATTGCATGAAAGCTGAGGCAGCAAGCAGATTAGAAACATAAATGTCTACTAGATCATTGTCATAAACATTTTAAAATATATGCAAATGTAGATAGTTCTTTGAAAGAAGAGAACACTAAAATATTTAATAAAATATTCAACATCAACAAAGTTGAATGTTGTTTCTACTGCATGTCTTGCTTTAATTTAGAAAGGCACAATTAGTAAGAGAAGTCTAATTTTCCTAATTGTTTTAAAACCACAAAATAATATTAGAATACAATCTAATTCCCCTTTCTTACATCTACCAAAAATAAACCTTCATGGTTCCTTAAATCCCCAGGTATGTATACATTAAATCCAGTCTCTTGTTACCTGGTCACAAAAGAAAGAAAAAAAAAAAAAAAAAGAAGAATGCTAATCTTATGTCATATAGTAATACACACTGCAAGGCAGATGGCATTTATTTATAATTAAAATTTCAAAATCATTTATCTTTTTTCTATACTACATTCCCAATACAAAGTACTCTCCATATTGTTCTTGCACAGCACATTTCAACTACTGATCCATTATAAGAAGAGGCATCTGAAAATTAAGTTTTGCATGATATGCAGTCCTATATTGTTCAGAAAGACTGAACAGTTTTTTTGTGATTAACAAATTACGTGCATAAGTAGTGTTTTTATAAATACTAATTTATTTAATAAAAATACAAAAATATAAATATACATATATAAAAATACTGTGATGAATCAACACAGAGACATTCTTTAACTCAATAAATATGGCAGTAATATTATTATAATTTAAATATACTTTGGAGATTATGTTACACTGTGGGCTCACAATGTCCCACCTAATAGGAAAGGTAAAGCAAAGGAATTAAAAAAAAAAAAAAAAAATCCACGTCATTATTAAAGGCACAAAAAGCCTTTTATTGTGTTTTCATTGCAAATGAAAACCTTTTGTCAGAAATTTCTAGGCAGAAAGGGTGAATTATAGATTTTTTATCTAAATCATTCATAATAATTTATATTGACTTACTGATTAAGCAAACCCTTACTAAGACAACAACTATCTTTTGTAAAAAAAAAAAAAAAAAAATCCCAAGTAAGAGAGAGTAAGCCACTTTATCTAGTAACATAGACATGAATTCCACTAACATTGACCAGCTTACAGATTAATTCCTCAGTCTCTGTCACTTTCCTCTCCACCATACATATCTGCTAATTTTTTAAACCGAGGACCCCAGTCACTAAGGTAATCATAATCTTGGTTGCCATCTGTGGCGAGCGATTCCAGGCTGCTGAGTGAATTTGCTATGGAATCATTTCCTTCATAAGCATACGTTGCTAGTGAATCATAAGGAGGGGCAGCTGGGTCTGAATCATTTTCCTTTAGCCTTCGATGAATAAAATCTTGAACATCAATGTTTTCCCAAAGCGGTGCAGTCCGTCTTATCTGAAATATAGTTTCTGGTAAGACATCTCTTCTCATCTTACTTTCCTCCCTTGCTTCTGGATTTCTCAATGTACCAATGTCAAAAGCCTGGGTGTCTTCTTCTCCACCCCCTTCATCATTGTATGTCACAATGTTGTCTCGAACATCATCCTTTGAGATGATCAAGGGTTCTTTCTTCCTTTGTCTCTTGAGGGCTGCAAACAAGACAACTAACACTGAAAAGCAACAAAAGATGAAGGAAGAAATGGAGAGTTACAAAATAAATAAATGAGAATATATTTTCATTACCCGTTGTTCTTGAAATTTCAAAGGATTTTTAGTAGGGATATAGGTACAAAAGCTGAGGTTGAGGTTAATAAATAAATATTAGCACTAGTGCAGCAGCCAAATATATATGTTCTTTTAAACCCATGGGAACAGTGGTTAAAATATTATATATTCCATGTAGATATACAAGTTACTATTAAGCTGAAGTTGAAAAGTGGAGAATGTTTTAAAATAGATCATCCTACAAGCCTTTGACTTCAGCTTTAATTTTGTGAAGTACTGCCTTCCTGGCAGTCGCTAAGGGTAATTTTATCAAAAGTAGTTGAGTCCCCTAAGCAATTTAGGTATTCCTAAGTGCCTGATTCACTACTGAAAGTAGGATCTGCAAGTTCTTCTAAAAATAAGAACCTGAGAACCTTCAGCTATCAATATTATTGACAAAACTGTTTTTGGCTTCAGTGACTGCAGGAATTGAAATATGATCTCTTTTACTGCTTCATCTAAAGCATGATTCTGGTAGTTTAAGAAATACTAGTTGAATAAGTCTTTGTTTCTGCGAGGTAAGAATTGGCACTAAGCTGAGCCTCTACAGAGGTAGATGAGAAACTAAAGTCAAGCTTTGCAAATACATTCTGCTGGTTAAGTGCTATTGATTTCAGTAGGAATTCAATACCTAAATGCATTTAAAAATCTGACCCTTGCTCCAGTATCTGAAGTAAATAGGAAGGGCCAACAAGATCATCTGTCAGTGAGGCATAACAGTGGATGCCAAGCCACACTTAAAGTGTGTTAAGCCTTCAGAGCAAATTTTTTACTCTAGAAGACTTTAGTGATGGTGAATAAAAATAATGGACATACTGAGGCCAGAACGAGGAACAAAGATCCTCTGCATGCCATGGTACAGTGTTGTGAGGGTAAAGGCTGTTCTGTTTGTGATTTTGTGAGTGTACAGGAACAATCTTTTTCAAGTTTTTTTTTTCTAGTACTAGACAAGGAGTAGTCTATTCATAAATTTAGTAACTTCATGTAAAAGAGGTAGGGCAGCTATGAGGGCAAGAGTTTTTATGAAAAAGTGTATCACAGCTGGGTACTTAATATTTCTCCTGTGCTAGGCACAGTCATGCCACTCTACTGTCTGAACACACTTCTTAGTGAACAGTATTTAAATAAAGTGACAAGAACTACATCAGCTGTAAGCTAAGAATTTTGTCTAGCTGCATTCCAGTCTTATACTACTTTGGCTTCAGCTATGTCTGTAGTGTTAAGTAAAGCAGGGTCTCTGACACTGGGTCTACAAGATTCAATCTGGTCATGCTTGTTTTGAACAGCACAGGTCCCTGAGGCTGTTCTGTCCCATGTGGTGTTGCTGTGGTCCTAAGGAAAATGATGATCTTGATTTTTATTTTTAGTTCAGTGTTTCCATACTAACGCACTGCAGTCCACCAGAATGGTGTTTTCACAGTGAGGGAGTATGTGTTTTGTGATATATATTTCATGCTCTGTGTTATCACGTGAATGAGGGCTTTGAAGGTGTGGAGCCCACAGACATGGTGTTAAGAACTGTGCAAGCTGGAGAGCCAGATCTGACAGAGAATCAAGATTGCTTGCTGGGAGGTGTGCCCTGCAAGTTCTGCTGCTCAGGCTATGATTGGACAATGTCCTGAGGAAGGAAATTTGGATCAAGCTGAAAACAGGAAAGTAGTGATGCTTAAACCTGAGTATTAGGAATAAATGGCTTGTCAGAGCTCAAGCACTCTCCCTTCCCAGTTACAGTTCCCAAATATATAGTTCCCTCTCCTAACAGCCTCTGTCGTCATCTGAACATTTTCTGGAGGTAGCCTAAATCCACTTGATCTTGCTAGTAATCCAAATACTGGCAAAATTATATAACCTGACACCTGTAAACTCACTCCCCCCTTGGCAATCTGTGTTGTCTGTGATGGGTGGGAAGCAGGTGAGATCTAACATAGAGGTTGATTGGAAAGTGGAGACCATGGCCCTTTTAAGGAGAAACTTCTTTGGCCAGCAAAACTAACAAGTTACAGTTTCTATGCTCTTAAAAGCATGTTATGAACAACTGTTTATTCTAATTCCTTCACATATCCCTTAGTTTTTCAAATGCTCCTGCTCTCCAGCTACCCATCTAACTTCTGTGTTCAATCTTTATTTAATCAGATGTACTCACTACGACTTGCAAGCAATTGAACATTTCTCTTCTATGCTTTTGAGCTAAATATTTTCTGAGTATAAAAATTACAAATTATTCATGATTAAATAGCTGGTATAATTGATATTTTTCTAATCATGGAGAAACATATCACTCAGCTTCAGGATGATGACTTTCTGAGTCCTGGATTAAAATGACAATCTGTTTATAATGTAAAATATTGTTCTAATGTGCGTAGTGTCTGAAACTGAACCTAGATTTTTAAATTTGTTTTCCCCGAATAACACCAATAGTCTCATTGTTCCATTTTTGTTCATTCTTTCAAACTGTAATGATGAATAACAGCCCACATTTGCTCCTTCTCCCCTCCCACCTCCTCTTCCATCTTAGAAAAGATTCCTTACAAAGGGATAAAAGATTGTATTAGACATGAAATATTGCTCTGCAGTGTCATATGAATAAGGGGTTGAAGAATACCAGGGGTCTAGAAGCAACCAGCCCTTGCATTGGCAATCATATGTCTCCCCACAGGTACATACCCAGCAGGATGATGATGCAGAGGAGAATGGCAATCAGTGCCCCTGTGCTGAGGCCAGCAGGAAGGAGCAGGGCCTCTGTGTTGCAGGACTGCATGTTCCCTCGGCTATCACAGGCACAGACTTGGATGGTCAGCGTGCCAGTGCTGCTCTGAACCGGGTAGTCATTGTCAAATATTATGATTGGCAGGTGATAGATACTTGTCTTACTTCGGCTGTATCCATTTCTTCTAGTTATAATTCCTGCTGTGTTGTCTAGAATGGAAAAGCAGAACACGTATTTGTTACAAGATGAACACAGAACAGTATTGAGGAGGGGATGATGGGGAAGCTGGCACTGATCAACAGTTACCTTTGTTGTCTATAATGGAGAAGTTTGGATGAACAGCAAATTCTGGCACCAACTCAAAGAAAAATTTGTGTCCTCGAGGAGGTTCATCTTTGTCAACTGCACTCACAGTCTGTATCAACTATAAAGAAAACAGTATTTCATGCTTTTTTCTTTCTTAAGAGATTTTGTTTGTTTTAAATAAACTCTCTGCTTCTCATGTCCAGTGAAAATCTGATGAATCTCTATAAGTAGGCACAAAGTGATGTCCTAAGCCAAATGTTCCCCAAATAAGCACAGGAGAGGTTCCAACAAACAAGTTGTTGCTTTGTTGTTTAAACATAAAACAGAGAATGAAAAAGGGACAAGTCTTCACTGTGAGACTGCCGTCTGCTTTGATTTGTACTCAGTATCTTGTAGTGGTACAGAAACAATTGCCCTTCTGAATAAGCCATAAACCTCCTGTGGCCTCCTATAGCAATGACACAGAGCAGTGCGTAAACCAATTGTTAAGTGGGTCTAATTCCCAGTTCACCTCATCTGCGCCTGGTGATAAATTGGAGTACTGCACTGGCAGGATGCTCAGCTCTCCTGAGGTAATAAAGTGTGATACTTTACTCCTTCCTAAATTGAAATCTCTGGCTGTGGAGCTTTACAGCTGTAAACAAGGGCACTCAAGCCTTCTAGGGGCAGTGGAAACAGCCCTGGCACAGCATCAGAGCAGAAAAGATTGAAAAAGAAGGCCCTCAGCAGTGATTCCAGGTTGCACAGGCTTTTCTGTTGCATAAAAATAAGCACAATTATTTGTACCTGATTATATACAGACACATGTGCACACTAGCAATTTGTCTTTTTTTTTTTTTTTTTGTCTTCCCCCCCCCCCCCTCTAGCTGCTAGTGGGGGCTAAGGAATACAGCTGCAGAACTGCAAAAGGAGAAGCTACCTGAGAACACCCATGAGCAGAGCCATGACTTGCAGCAGTTAGTATTGCGTGAAGCTGTGTGAGCAGTAGTAATGCAACAAGACATTCAAGTGACTGCTGTGCCCCTTGTACTCTCCAGTGGGAACATGCTGGAGAATGGCCCATACTCCACCTTGGATTTCAAGGGTATGTTTGAGTTCAGAAGATGTCTTCTGAAGATGACAAAGCTCATTGGTGTGAAAATGAGAGTAAGCTTCTTCTGAGGGTTCTGTAACTCAGCACAGCTGAGTTTCTGTAGCGCCTAAACTTAGAGGCAGAAGGAGCTCAGCAGTCAGACTTGTTTCTTTTAAAGCTGTGAAGGAGCTGATGCCTGACTTGAGGTTTTCAAGTGTTTCCAGTGCATAGGGTGTCCTGAAATCCCACAGACATCAAAGCCACTTGTTATCAAAGGCTTACTTCATGGCTTGTTTTTCTGATATTTCCAGGAAGAGTACAGCGTGAGCCCTTCAAGAAATACAGTAATTGACAAGTAACACTGATATGATTTTTAAGCTTTGTGGCAATAAAGTAAGGAGCAGCTTTTTTTCTTGAAGACTGCTATAAACATCGCCTTGAGTGAGATTCAAGATCATAATGAAATTTGGGTGAATATTAGCATTTCTCAGGATGAAACTCTATTGGATTAACACAATTGCAGGGCTGTAATATTCAGAAACCAGAAATCTGTACACAATGAGTATTTGCCTATTTTTCTAGAAAACCTTGGGATTCTTTAATTACATGTAATAATATACAACTGTTATGTAACAAAAAACAGAACAAAGAACAACAGCAAAAACAATAGAGAAGGCCTCCGTTTATTTAAGCATGATTAAAATAATGACCACATACTAAGGCCTCTTCACTTTTAAAGCATTTGATGATCACTGCACCTCACTTTAGTTGTTTTAGTTTGTTTGCTTGTTTTTTAATCAACTTCTCAAGGTTAGCCAAATTTCTGTTTATGACATGTTTATGATGTGCTGCCTGTGTCTCTGATCCTGTCCCCTGTTTCCAATGTACAGCCTGTTCCTCTTCTTTCAGTCACAATATGCTTCTGAGAGCAGCCACAGAGAGAGTAAGATTAAGACATTGTTTTGCTTTATGTGAAAGTGGAATATTGCTATAACAAAACACACTTCTAATAGGTGTAGATTACCAAAATGAAAATATTTTTCCCTCATTTTTTTACAAGTTTGAACACATGAACACATACAATTTGAATACATGAACACACAAAAAGTGCTAGAGATGAGTGAGAATTAAAATATATGGTAATATTTGTGCAATTACTTGATGAAAAACTCAAGGATAAAGAAAAAAATCCTGATATAATAGCTACCAGAAATTACAGTTGAGTATCTTGGGGTTTTTTGAGATGTAATCAGTGGGATGTTTGTGGGATCTGGATTTTATTCCCTTCATGTGCAAATGACAGGAAGGAGGACAATTATGCCAGGCATAGAGAAACCTAATTACATTGAAAACTTATTTTTGAGGATAAGGCTGAAGGAGAAAACAATAACAACAACAGCAGCAAAAACCTATTATCTGCTCAAACTATTGGCTGCATAAATTGAGAACCAGATGTTTTTCCACCAGGAAAGATGTGAGAATAAAACAATGAAAAAGGATGAATGCAGGTGATTTTTTTAAAATAAAGAAGGTGAAAGGAAATTAGAAATGTTATCTAATTAAGGTTTTTGTTTGTTTGCAATACAACTGTAAATAAAATAGATGGATGTTAGTGAAAATCACTGCAGAAATGAAAAATATGAGCCTATTTTTATTGTGAATTAAATCAGTTATTTAAAAAAACAAATAGTACTGATTTGTTTATATTTTGCAATTTTAAGATGAAAATATATTCTCTTTCCATTTTGAGGCAATTATTGACATTGAGTTATCATCACTTTTCTCCAAGAGTTCAGAGAAAGATCTTCAACATTGTAAGATTTATGAGGGAAGCTTTACTTCAGGAAATTCCCTTTTACTCAAACGAGTCAAGCTTATCACAGTTAGAGGAGAAAAGAAGCATTCTCATTTTGTCTTTTATTCCACTGTTTCCAGGAGAATAGGCCTAATTTGTAAATACAGCATTATGGCCCCTATTTTGATGTCAGTGTTGTGTGCACTTCTCTACGTTTAAAGAAACAGATATTTTTGTGGGTAAATTCTAGTTTTTAGGGATTGTTTGCCTTTGAGGGTACTAAAAATACAAACTTAGACACTGATAAATAATTTCTCTTTTAAATTTGGGATAAAATGGTTCTAGTTGCTTGACAATGTAAGATGAGTTGTGAATGATGAAATATTATTACTGGAAGAATATGTTGGAGAATATTCATGATGATGCCAGAAAATCTGTCTAAAATATTTGGGCCCCTTTACCCCTGTAACTAATTTTTTAAATATGACAATGGTTTGGTTAAAATATTGCCTTTTTATTATTATTATTATTATTATTCTTTTCTCCAGAATACCATTTTTCAAAGGTCATGACTCACACAACATTCAAAACTGTGACTGTAGTTTTTCTTCTGGCTATTTTATAGCTATTCGCATTAAGCTCTGGAAAAAAAAAAAAAAAAAAAAAAGGATCAGGAATGAATAGACTGCCTCATAACAGATTCCACAGATGTAGTACATCCACAGACACTGGCTGCTCTATAGTTTGATTCATGCTCCTTCAAATACAGGAATTATGTAAAAGCTAGGTGGGAGCATTCTGAAATAGTAAGGGTTCCTAAGCACTTCAGAGATGTTCCTGAGGCTGCATCTGTAGACACAGAGTTGCACAAGCAAGAGTTTTGGGTCATGGACTCAGACTTGGGATTGTCTTCAAAAGGAAAAGAAGAACAATTAAAGCAAATGTTAAGCTAACAGTACATCTTTATCAATACAGGGATTTTAACAAATAGCACCAGCTAGCCACCTTTTAGGTAAAGTTTTCAGCCTGAGCTGGTTTGATACTTCATCCATACAAAGCACAGTTGCAGCTTGGCTCCAGAGCCCGCACTTCAACAATGCAGCAACATGCTTCAGGCATTATTAGAAAGTTAAATGAACAAAACTGAACAAGATGAGGTGAACAGATGAATTCACATTACAATTTTCTACCCATAAAACAAAATTTGAGACAATTCGAGTGTCCACTAAATAATCTGCTGCTAATTATTTTTTTCAAACACAAGCATACTGATGATGACTGTCATGTTTGAAAATGTGTGTTTAAAATGTTTTAAAATATTTTAATTTTTTTCAAAATGTCTTCTTTTAAAATTCACTTTAAACAAGACAGTGAAAAATAACATCACTTGCAGAGTTTAAAGATGCTCTGCTGTTTTAAACAGCACCTTTGTGAATTTTTAACAATCCACTTGTCATATAGAATGAAATATGTACCTCCAGTGACTGAGAAGCAAGAGCACTGAAGAACAACACTATTAGGAGAGAGACTTAACAGCAGGATCTGCTGAATTTTGTTTTATTTCCTTTGTGGGATTACAGACTAGAAGAGAAATAGGCCTTGAATCCAGTTGAAATGTTTGGCCTTACGTTCTTGTTACATTACATTCTTAGATAAACCTGGATATTGTACAGTACTGAGAAATTTCTCAAACACAATTTTTCTACTTTTGTCTGCTTCTGAAATATATTTCTGATATATTCTGATATTTAAAAATATCACTAGACAATTGAGAAGGGGACATTTTTCTTTGTTTTTGTCTGACACTTTTTTACTGAAGTCACTTAGGAGAGAACAGAACAAATCCTGCATCTCGGAGCATTGGCTTTGTCATTTCTTGAAATGTATTAAACTTCTTTTGTGCAGCAAATATTTTTGTGGTGTTTGATCTCACCAATATATCTGCAATAACCTATGAAAAATACATGAGAGACTATGTTTTTGACAGATCAGAAAGTAACTGTTCACACACACTGTGGTGAAAGGATGGGAGAGCAAATTTGTGTCTCTCTTGTCCTTTCTCTTTCTTGATGCTTTTTCTGCCTATGTGATCTGGTAGGGACAATCGAACTAATCTTGAATACATTGCTAACATAGCACAGTGGGAAGTGGTTGGGTTCAAGATCTTGTAGAAGATTTGGAAGCAGTTACATTTCTCGGGAGTAAATTAATATTGTTGATAGAATCACAAGGTTGGAAAGGATCTACAAGATCATCTACTCCAACCGTCCGCCCATTGCCATTGCTACCACAAGATACTAAACCATATCTGGTAGCTCCTCATCCAGATGCCTCTTGAACACTGCCAGGGACAGCAACTCCACCACCTCCCTGGGCAGGCCATTCCAACGTCTGACCACTTTATGAGAAAAAAAGTTTTTCCTTATGTCTAGTCTAAATCTCCTCTGGCACAACTTGTGGCCATTTCCTTGGGTCCTCTTTGTTGCCTGGGAGAAGAGGCCAAACCCCTCCTCACCACAACCTCCCTTCAGGAAGTTGTAGAGTGCAATGAGGTCTCCCCTGAGCCTTCTCTGCAGACTAAACAATCCCAGCTCCCTCAGCCACTCCTCATAAGACTTGTGCTCCAGACCCCTCATCAGTTTCACTGCCCTTCTCTGGACACGTTCCAGGGCCTCGATGTCTTTCTTGTAGCGAGGGGCCCAAAACTGAACACAGCACTCAAGGTGCAGCCGCACTAGTGCTGAGTACAGGGGGATGATTACCTTTCTGCCCCTGCTGGCCACACTATGCCAGGATATGCAGGCCACGATGCCATTGGCCCTCGTGGCCACCTGGGCACGCTGTCAGCTCATGTTCAGCTGAGCATCAACCAACACCCCAAGGTCACTTTCCTCTTCACAGGCATCCAGCCACTCATCTCCAAGCCTATAGCACTGCATGGGGCTATTGTGGCCAAAGTGCAGGACCCGGCACTTGGCCTTGTTGAACCTTGTCCCATTCACCTCAGCCCAGCGATCCAGCTTATCTAGATCCCTCTGAAGGACCTCCCTACCCTCAGGGAGATCGACACTAATTCCCAACTTGGTGTCATCTGCAAATTTATTCAGGGTACACTCAATTCCCTAATCTAGAAATATATTAAACAAGATGGGCCCCAGTACCGAGCCCTGGGGGACACCACTTGTAGCGGGTCACCAGCTGGACTTAACTCCACTAAATACTACCCGCTGGGCATGGCCCTTTAGCCAGTTCCTTACCCAAAGAGGGGCATACCTGTCCAGGCCAGGGGCAGCCAGTTTCCCCAGAAGAATACTTTGAGAGACCATGTCAAAGGCTTTGCTGAAGTCTAGGTAGACTACATCAATAGCCTTTCCCTCAGCTACCAGTCTGGTCACCCAGTCACAGAAAGAGATGAGGTTGGTCAAACACGACCTGCCTTTCATGAAGCTGTGCTGGCTGGGCTTGATCCCCTGGATGCCACACATGTGCCATGTGATCTCACCCAGGATGATTTGCTCCATAACTTTCCCTGACACCAAGGTCAGGCTGACAGGCCTGTAGTTCCCCAGATCCTCCTTACAGCACTTCTTGTAGACGGGAGTCACATCGGTAAACCTCCAATTCTCTGGGACCTATCCAGATAACCAGAAATGCTGGTAGGTTGTGGAGAGTGGCTTGGCAATCACCCCCGCCAGCTCCCTCACCACCCTAAGGTGGAGCTCATCTGGTCCCGTGGACCTGTGACAGTCCAGATGGAGGAGGAGCTCTCTGACTGTCTCCACCTGAATCACCAGGGGTGTATTCTGTGAACCATCCCAGACTTCCAGATCAGGGCATAAAGCAGGATAACAGGGCATAGACTGAGGATAACTGATCTGCCTATTAAAGGCAGATGTAAAGAAAGCGTTGAGGACCTCAGTCTTCTCCTTATCCTCAGAGGTCACATTCCACGCAGCATCAAGTAAAGGATGGAAATTCTCCTTGGCTCTTCTCTTAATACTGATATATTTGTAAAAGGATTTCTTATTCTCTTCTACTGCAGTGGCCAATCTGAGTTCAAGTTGAGCTTTTGCCTTCCGGACTTCCTCCCTGAATACCTTAGCAACTTCCTTGTAATCTCCCCTAGTAGCCTGTCCCTTCTTCCAGAGGACATAGACTCCTCTTTTTCTGGAGTCTCAATAGTAGTTCCTAGTTCATCCACACCTGTCTTCTTCCCTTACGGCTTGCCTTACGGCATTCAGGAACAGCTTGTTCTTGTGCCTTTAAGATTTCCAACTTGAGGAGCATCCAGACTTCCTGGACCCCTTTACCCTTAAGGAGCAACTCCCAAGGGACCCCTGCAACAAGCATCCTGAACAGGTCAAGGTCCGCCCTCTGGAAGTTCAAGATGGCAGTTTTGCTAGTCACCCTTCTGACATCTCCAAGAACAGAGAATTCTACAATAACATGGTCACTCTGCCCAAGACAGCCCCCAGCCTTCACATCTCCCACCAGTCCTTCACTGTTAGTGAAGAGCAGGTCTAGCAGGGCACCACCCCTGGTAGGCTATCGTACCAGCTGTGTAAGGAAGCTATTTTCCACGCACTCTAGAAACCTCTTGGACTGCTTCCTCTGCGTTGTATTGTATTTCCAACATATATCAGGGAAGTTGAAGTCTCCCATGAGAATGAGTGCTGGCAATTGCACAACTTCCGCAAACTGCTCATAGAATGCCACATCCTTCTCTTCATTGTGATTAGACATTCTATAACAGACCCCCACCAAGACGTCACCCCTACAGGCCTTATCCATAGACACTCAACTTTATCATTCCCAACCCCAAGCTCTTCAACACTGAAATACTCTTTAATATAAAGGGCCACACCAGCACCCTTCCTTCCTTGTCTGTCCCCTCTGAAGAGCTTGTAACCATCCATCACAGCACTCCAGTCATGGGAGTGGTCCCACCATGTTTTGGTAATAGCAACTAGGTCATACTTAGCCTGCCACACAATTATTTCCAGCTCCTCCTTCTTGTTGCCCATGCTGTGTGCATTGGTGTAGATGCACTTCAGCTGAGTCATCTGCCTCATCCCCAGCTCAAGCATTGTTCCCCTAGACTCATCTCTGGTGAGTCCTATTTTGTCCCCTTTCCCCGTCATAGCTAGTTTAAAGCTCTTTCAATAAGCCCTGCTAGCTCCTGAGATAGGATTCATTTCCCCCTTTGAGATAGCTGGGTTCCACACACGAACAACAGTCCAGGGGCCGAGTAAACTGCTCCATGATCAAAGAACCCAAAGTTTCTTCCTTGACACCAGCTTCTGAGCCATTTATTCATTACTTGTGTTTTCCAAGCCCGCTCCGTGTCCTTCACTGCTCCTGAAGGCATAGAACAAAACATCACTTGTGCTCCTGCTCCTTGAACTAAATGCCCTAAACCCCTGAAAACTCTTTTCATAGTTTGTCGGCTTCTCTGAGCAATTTCATCAGTGCCCATCTGAACTAGGAGTAATGGAAAGATATACCCCCAGAAGAATTATGAAATACTCCCAAAAGAATTATTTCAAAATCAGTGAAATCCTAGGTGGATGCCCAGCTTGTCAACGTAGTGCTTGAGTAATCTCATGTGTTCAGGTAGTGTTCTAGCATGTGCATTACTACAGTGCTGGCTCAGACACACATAGGTAAAACTGAATAGACTTTTGATCCTGGTGTGTTATGTCTACAGAAATGTTCTAAAACACCCATCACTTAATGAAGTTTCACAATTGCTAAAGCGAAACAATTTTTACACCTTGGCTCTGGGCCAACCATATGCTGACAACTTTAAAGCAGGGCTGAATTCTTAACAGAAGTTGGAAAAATCTTAATTAAACTCCTATTCTTATTTTAGAAGTGAGACAAACAGGGAATTTGGGTCTTTCACTAAATCAAGTCAATAGGTTTCTACTAGGAGAAGTGAGGGACAATGTACAACTAGTTGTGACTGATAATTAGCAACAACCACATTAAAAATGCACTATATACTCCATTTTATAAAGGAAGGCGTGTATGGAGAGTAATGAAATGAAAAATCTGCCAGCTTTTCAAGAGAGAGAAGATTTTTTTTCTCCGTTCTGATGCTTGAGAGCCCCTGAATGGCAGGAAAGAATATAGCATCAATGCAAAAAAGCAACCTAAGTTGTTTTCTTAAATATTATTGGTAGATGTTGAAATTAACTGAACTGTTGTCACTAACTTGCTCAATTTATTCAACCTCCTTTTCAAGTAAATCTTCCTGGTTTCCATGGAGAGGATTCATCCTCTAATCCGGCTACAAAGACACAATTAATTCCTGTGACAAGGGCATGAGAGAACTTGTACCAGAGCCTTCCCTACAGCAGTCCCTGGGGCTCCAGCACACCATCAGAGGATTAGGGATTTTTAAATTCTGCAAGGGGAAGGCTGCATCATACTCTTCTATAGCTTGTGCATTAGGCAGTGGGACTTGCAAGGTGACAGATCTATTCCAGTCTTATGAATGCTATTGTTTATATATCCCTAGTGACAGTATTTCTCCCTAATCATACCACTGTTATCTGGAGACAAAACAGTGTCAGAGGAGGAAGAGAAACTCTGTAGGGTATTCTTTCTTAAAACACAACAAACGGAGCCTCTAATATCTGCTGATGTAGAGAATCAGTAATGTCACTAGACAGTAGAGGATAATATTTGATCATTCTGACTGCTTCACTATGCAACTGAGATTTAGAGAGCACTGTGATTAATAGTTGGGAACAATTAAAAAATAATAATCTATATCATATTTACAGGGGGCAGCTAAACATGAGCAATATAGGCTATCTGGAATTTAGCATCTATAGCCAAAACATTCCCGTTTGCATCTCTATATTCATTGCTCTTTTTAGGTCCCAAAGTAAAAGTATTCTCATGTATTAAAGTTTATTTGTTTTCTGAAACAGTTTCAAATACAGGTAAATGTCCAGGTGTAAATTCAGATGCCTGCATGAGGAAACTAACTGTTAAAAAATAGAAGAAAGGTCTAGGTCTCTCATTCTTCTGAATCTACATTTGATGCATACGATCTTTCTAATATTTGCAGATTTTTCCAATTAAGGAAAATAATATCTGGAATTAAATTGATAGAGTAGATGGATGGAAGATCTAAACAATAAGACACATAATTAACAGGCTTTCTCATTTTCTCATGACTATTTGTAGAAAGGCACAGAATTCACTGGAAAGGTAAATGCAGTTTTATACATTATTGGATATTTCATCAAGTATTCTGGACTATTTTGTGAAAGAAAACTGACAGGAGTTATGACTAGACTGAACTTGGTTCACATATATGACAAAACCAGAGTTTGCAAACTGATAATATTCCACATGATTAATTCCATTGAAATAGTAATCACTAAGCTCTGAAGATTTCTTTGTATTATTCAATTAAAGTATATGACCTACTTTGCTATCAGCCATTATACTAAGATTTTAAGATTTCTTTGTCTCAATTTCATCTTGTGCAAAGAGATTTTGTTGCATAGACAGAATTTAGATCATATGCCAGCCATTCAAATCAATGACTAGAATTATCTGAATGTATTCAATCTGGAAAAAAAAAGAGGTTGTCAATCAGAAAACAGAAATATGAGGGTTCAATAATCAGAAGCTGAGAGAAAAGCTTTATTCATTATGTAAATATTGAACTATACACTTATATGACAATTTATGTTGTCAGCTATGACTTTATGTTCTGATCATAAGCCTCAGTTGTTTTGAAAGATGTACCTTGTTCATTTTGATATTATAATCTCCTCCACTGTTTTAATTAAATTCATCACTGCCTTTGATATACATACTCATCTATGTACATCATTTGTATCAAAAATAGAATCATATAATCATAGAATAGTCTGGGTTGGAAGGGACTTTTATGATCATCTGTTTCCAACCCCTCTGCTGTAGTCAGGAACATCTCCCAGTAGACCAGGTTGCTCAAAGCCCCATCCAATCTGGCCTTGAATGCTTCCAGGAAGGGGGGCAAATACAGAAGAACCTTCTTGAAAAAGAATTAAAATTATGATCAAGCACCTCTCTGAAGCCAATCAATTTCACTTAAACTATCCTCTGTATTTAGTAACCCATTTAACTAAGTTCCATTAGTAAGTGCAATGAATGACAGATTAGTAGACTTAATGCAGATTCTTTCAATTCACACTCATTTTCTCTCTCTTTTCTATTTTTGTCTATTTCCTTACTATATGTACTTATATATATATGTTTATATATATGTTTGTATACATATATATATCTTTGTTTTCATCTCTTAAACCTGTTGTAAAACACCATTTGCATTGCATCTGGTAAACTGCATATTCTTGCCCTTTATAGAGTTCTGCAAGACCTGACATCCCAGATCAATCCCAAGTACCATTTATGCTATTTTCAGTGCAGTCATCATGGCATTGTTAAATATGAATAACTCTGGACAGAGAACAAAGTTAAAAATAAGTATATTTTCTGATGCATATCCATATCCCTCAATCCTATAAAGTCTTTGAGTTTTGTGTAGTTAGTATGCTCAGAAGACAGAAAGAAAGATCTAGAATTCTGTCCTGGCCTCTCTCTACTGCAGGAGAAACAGACTCATCCATTAGGGAAAATAATGATCTCAAGTCTTTTCCTTCTCTCAAAGATGAGAGAAGAAATAAGTTAGGATTTAAACGTGGACTTAAGTACAATGTAGATTGACAATTTCAGGGTATATAATCTGATGCTGTATCCACTTATTTGGTATGAACTTGGTAAGTACTTTCAGAATTAAAAATTAGCAAAACATTATCTTCCTTCACAAGATTTAAAACAGAAAAGCTGATTGATGTTATCATAAACAGACATTGTTTCTAATTTTCTTCCATAAATCTTATCACCTTTTTAGATAATTACAGAATTGCACAAATAATTTTAAAGGGGATATACATGAGTTTTGCTCACATTCAGCTCAATTCAGAATTTAACAAAACTTGCAAAGAAAACAGTTACATTGGCTTTATTTATTCATGTACTTATGTATTTATTTATTTATAATTTTTTTTTTATTCTTCATGTGGGTTTTCATTCTACATAATGGAGCGTAGTAAAATGTTTTCCTGTGTTTGTGTACTTGAAGGTGTGGCTATGTCAGCTAAGGCTTTGAAAAACTTTCCAAAGGAAATGGAGTTATGAGAGAGTAAAAAGATTTTTGTAGCATTATGCATAAGTAGATCTGGAAAATATTTTCTGATATTAAGGATGAAAAAAAAACACCCTAAATAAATTTTTCTTTATACTATGTGATATTAACATAAAATCCTTCATCTTTATCTCTTAAAATCTTTTTTTTTTTTTTTTTTTTTTTTTTGTAAACAAGTGGTAACTACTGTTAGTAGACAGAGAATAAAGAGATAGTTGGTTTGATTTGCAGTTACTGAAATGCAGACATTCTGAAGTCTCTGTTATGATATTCCTTAATAGTTTCACTAAAATTCTCAAGTAACATAAATATTCACTTACCTGTCCTGCTTTTGCATTTTCACAGACAAATGTTTCATAGTATTTGGCAAATTCTGGTGCATGATCATTTATGTCTAAAATCCGGATGAAGACAGGTATCTGGCTACTTTGTTTAGGATTATCTGAAACAAGAAAATGATTGCAATGGACTGTGTACAGTGCAAAGTTTTGTACAACACACAATTTGTGAAAAGACCTGAAATAATCGTTTTGTTTTTTTTTTTTTTTCCAATAGACATTGGAAATACTAATTTATCTTCACAACATGAAAACAATTATCCTTAACTTTCTACTGTTGTATTTTGCATATGATTAAAAGCCCTAGCAATATTTGAAAAAATTTCTTCTATTATACTATTGAAATTTTTAAATAATACAAACTGCTTAAAAGATTTGCATAACTGGCCACCAAGTTGTTACTGAAATTTGACTTGTATTCCATACATTAGTGAAGTAAATGATTCATTCCAAGGGCTGTTTCCCAAGGCAGAGCTGTCAAGAACATTTAGAGTCAAATAAGGAAGAAGAAGAAAAATGTCTGTTCTCAAAAAGTAAAATCACAAAGTGGATCTGTGCAGATATTAAAATCTGTTAGTATTGGCAAACTTGACCTCTGGCATCAAGCTATAGTTGGAGATGACTCATGCACTACATTTATTGAAAATGGAGTCAATATTTGATCAAGCAGTGAAGGAGTGTTGTGTGAGAAAAAGATAACAATCTTTCTAAAATTTAGAAAATTTCCCTCTAATGCCTTTTATTGTTTGGCTGAAATGCATTGCTTCAACAGTAAATTATTTGCTTGGAATTCTCGGGAAACCAGTTTTGTTGAGTCTGAGAATTCCAAATTATCTTTCCACAAATGGGCAAAGATAATCCTTAAGTAGATGCACATGTGAAGATACTCTGTGTATTGATAATATTTGAGGAAGGGCAAGCCTACATAATAAATACTGTAATATTCCAGTCTTTCCCAGATCTAATATTATTAGTTACTCCAACTTACTGATTTCAGTTGCTATGACAGTGATGTTGTGCCAGGGAGTTTCTTCCCGGTCAAGTGGCTTTGAGATGAATAAAGATCCATTTCCTGAATAGATGTTGAATATTCTATCCAGGTCAGTGTGTCGATCCACAGAATACCTGTTAAGATATGTTACAACTGAGCTTCATTGTTTCTTGATACAGTTTCCAGTTTAGTTTACAGCCACCTATAAACATTTTGTGCATTTAATTGTAGTTAATCAAGAATGTTTTCTAAACAGGTAGTCTTAAGCTTTTCTGTAGCTGCCAGAGGAATGCAGTATGTTACAAATACAGAGAAACATCTTTTTTAAGACTAAGTGAGTGAAATGAAGGGCAAAGTAATTATGTGGGTTGTTTATTAGATTGTTATTCAAAATTATGTTTGAACTTACAAAGTGGACGATGAAATAAAACTAAAAATGAGTGTTCTTAGGTAATATTTTTGCAATGTAATTCTTGGAGAATTCAGCCATCAAAGGGCATACATTTCAGATATAATTATCACTTTATAACTGCTTGCCATCACAAGCTCCCGTAGATGTTTCTCTGTTGAACATTTTTCAGTGGCTCCTATGAGCTTAATTACACAAGTGCACCACTGTTATATTGCACTCTCATCATGCTTTGTGTGAGATTTAACCAATATTTAAAGCATTTAACAACATGTAATGACTTACTTTATTGTATTCTTTGTTATATCTGGATCCTGGGCCACAACCTGCCCAATAATGCTTCCTTCCTTGGCATCTTCATCTACTTCTATTAAATATGAGGATCTGCTGAACACTGGAGGTTCGTCTATGTCTTCTACAGAAATTTTGACCAGAGCTGTGTCTTTGAATGGCCCCAGCTGAAGAAAACGAGGATCCAGATGAGTGTTTGTTGCTTCCACTCTTAAGGTATATAATATCTTCTTTTCAAAATCCAGCTGCTAGGGAGCAAATAATATTAATAAAGAAAATTGTATCATTTTACAAGAAATGTCAGTCAGCTTTACAATAATGGAGTAAATGTTTAAACATTTTTCAGAGAAAAAAAATCTCAAAATTGTAATGCATCCTGGGGAAGATGGCATTTTCTAAGTATAAGAAAAAAATGGGAATTATATAGGGCAGCAAGACGACTATGATCCCCTTGGATACAACTTGTTTAGATTCATAGAAGTCCAGAAGGATTTATCTATATAAAATTAGAAAGAGAGAAAGAAACAGGCAAGATGGACTCCTTCCACAAGTAGGAGGTGCAAAGATCCTTATTTTTCTCATCCTTACAGAGCAAGAAACACTTATCCCAGCTGTTTAAGTTGCTCCGCCCTATTTTCACTCTCCTGTCTCCTCCCATATTATCATCTACCCTTGCCTACTCTGCATCAGGAGCAACAGTGATACAACTTATTCCTACCCTCCATATTCCACAGTGAAAAGAAAAATTGTGAGATCTGATTTCCTGTCTATCTGTATATTTGTATGTATACATATATATACATGGATACGTGCACACATGTACATACAAAAATGAACATATACCTAGTTTCCATATATGTATGTGTATATTACATATACATATAGCAATTTACTGTTACTGATCACTTAAAAACAGAACTAAAAAATGTGTTCATACTGCAACAGTCTGAACCATGAAAAGCAACCAACCAATCTGTCAGAGATGGCATTTTGAGTTAAATTTCTATCAGTTTCTTTGCACTTAAGACCTCAATTGACGTAATAGCTAAGAACTTAAGTTTCACCAAGGCTGGACTTAAACCATAACAGATTTATGGGTCTGAGTGTACCGGATTTTTAAACAGATTACAGAGTGACAGGCTGTAGATGTAAGATCATCAAACTGCAGGTGAGCCTCCAACCTTTGTGAGTACTACTGCACCATTCAGCTGACAAAACCCACTGTGAACTGAACCCCTCCAGGTTCACACAGCCATAATTCGAAAGTATTGTGTGAGAGTACATATATTGAGCAGACAGCTGCCACTGAAATATTGCTTTATGTGAAGTGACGTGCCAGTAAATTTCCCTCGAGACATGAAAATAACAGATATCTGCTGAAGAAAGAGAAGAACAAAGCTAATGGAACAACTCCTTGGCAGCTTTGGCCCCTTGTGAGATCTACCCTCCCTTTCCCTGGAAAAATAACCACAACACCTGGAGAGCTAAGTACATATAAAAGAGAAGGAGAAAAAAATAAACCTTTTTGACAGTTATAATCCCTTCCTGTGTATCCTTGTCAGTGACGATATCAAACATGTCTGATCCATCCCCATTGGAAATACTATACTCAGTCTCTGCATTTTCACCCAGATCAGGGTCATTGGCTTTAATTCTGCCAAGAGGAGTCCCAGGTGGTGCAGATTCAGGAGAGCTGAACTGGTAGGTGCCTGGAAGAGCAAAATCCAAGTTTTTATTTTAAGAAACTTTGTTCTTCTGAATAATAAACATTTTCAATTTCACCTGGATTTTTTAAAATTACATCAAGAAAAATGCCAATAGTCATTATACTAAACTTTTAGTTGTACTAAACAGGGCTTGGAGTTGATTGACAAACTGTCACAAAAAATTCAAATGATTCTTCAAAGCCATTTAGTACAGTGTTTTTAATGTTTTTAATACTGGAACAGAGAAGCTCAACAATGCGGCAGTGATTCTAATGTTGATTTGTTAACTAATTTTTTCCTCAGTTCTCCAGAAATGTTGCCAGATATATTTGTAAGTAGCACATTTTGTTTTGTTTCCTCAAGGCAGAAGAGTTTTAGAAAGCAGGAGACTAATATAAAATGGGCTATATTTTCCCTCTTTTGATATTTTGAAATTTATATTCATTTCAGGCGTTCTATCTAAATTCGTTTATCCATTATTGGTAATACATAATAAAGAGTCACGGTAAAGAGAATTTGGATACATGTTCATTTTAATTGCTATAGTTAATTAAAATGCAGATGCTTTCAGATTTTCTTTAATTTACTCTGCACAGACTCAGATTTTCTTTAATTTACTCTGTACGTACTTTTTGTGCTCTTTCAATGGTTGGCGTCATTTAATGTTTTTATAATCACGTTTTGCTAGAAAGAATTCTGATTACACAGACATTTTAATCTTGCCTATGTATATAAAATGTGAACTTATATGTATTTTCTGACAACATTCACCATAAAAATCTTATTATTAAGGCATGCTGTCACAGAAAAAGTATTAATCAGATGGTTTTCTTGACTAGTAAGAACTAGACAATTAAAATTCTTCAACACTGACAAAACGTAAACATTTCTAAATCAATATTTTCTGTTATTTGCTAGAGAATATTTGAAATATATATATGTATATACATATACAGCATTTTCCATGCAAATTTCCAGAATCTGAATGAGATTTTTGAACAATTTTCTGATGTAAATAAACATGAAATTACTGTGTAAAATAATAATATTGGAAAAAAATAGATTAAAATTCTTGACCTGACAAATTAACACTGGGCAAAATGCAAAAATGTTGTTTGAAGGGTCTAAAAGTTGTATTAACCCGAAGTACAGTACACGCAAGTGTATTTCTTTTAACTAGCCTATTGGTTGTTTCCTGTATTTACACATGCTTTGCTTTCATTTAAGACCCTTGCAGAGTCCTAAAGGTTTCTTTTATTCAAAAGGACCATAATAGAGAGTGCTGAGGGAGTCTGTACCTCAAAATGTACTGAGTACAAAACATTGTCTCTGGAGATACCCTATACCTATATAGATGTGTAATAAAATGGAAGCTAATGCTTGTTGCTAAATCTTATTTATTGTTACAAATTTGCTATTTAAGTGAAAGCTCAGCAGTAGACTCTTTGACTGCAATCCACACAGAGTAGAATAAATGTTATTCCCTTAAAGAAAGCTGAAAATGTGATGAAAGTTATGACACTTGGCAGCTAAACATAAGTTTGGAGGCTTACTCAAATTCAAAGGATTGTCACGTGAGCTGGGAATACTGAAAGAACAGATTTAATCATGCCACTTATGGCTTCTTCCAGAATAAATAACTCCCTTAATTGTTTTTGCATCTGAAAACATTTCTTATTTTTGTGGTGCCAGGTAAATGCTATATATTTTTGGGATGTGAGGTGGCTACTTTGATTTAGAGTACAATTGAATTCAGGATATGTAAGATTTTCAGTAGTGTGCCATATAAATTCAGCATTTAAATTTGGCCTATGTTTTTCAAGTGTGAAGGACAGTGAATATTTCAAGAAATAGAACAAAACACAAAATCAGTTTCTTCCTATTGCAATCCAAACATCCAGCACTGAACAGTGCTCTCTGCCATTTTTTATTCTTTTATCTACTCTAATAAATCAGTCTTCAGTTCTTCAGCAACATCACATTAACCCCTGTTGCTTCTACTTGCTATTCACCTTTGGGTCACATTTATACTTATTCTTGCCTCACATAAAAGAAAATGGAAAATAATTGTCTTTGGAAGGACAAAGGCTCCAAAATTGTGTATTAATTTGAAGGTATGTTCTTATTTATCTTAGAATAAGTTAAAATCTTCAGATATTTCTATATATTTGACTTCCCTAGAAGTTTTGAAAATCACCCTGTTGAGGAGAAAGAAAATAGAAAGGAAGGGTCATCAAGAAAATGAAAATTGCTCCCCTGAGGAGACCCCATAGCAATTCATGTATGGCCAATCTATGTTCTTCAGTGATATTCTATGTAGAAAGCTACATTTCATATTGTATGAAGCATCAAATTGTGTGAATTTCTCTACAGTTATGTATCAGAACCAAAGCAAATCATAATTATCAGAACTTCTATAGACTTCAGACTTCAGCTAATCTGTCAAGAGCATTGGTAAGGAATGAAGGCTAAAGAGAGTGAGAAACTAACATCATTTTGTAGTTCTGTTCATACTTCTTTTTATTGTTTTTTATAATCTTGTTTTGAATTTTATTCAATTTTATTCAGCAACAAAGCTTAGAAGGCGCTACACTGCACTCTAATTTAGGTTCAGGAATTTCTGTTTGCCAAACTACTGTCGGCTGTATCATGCTATAAAGGAGTATCCTCTCTTAAAATCAAGCAGGAAGATTGGTTGAAAACTGTACTGTGAGTTTTCCATGTGAAAGTTATTCTCAGTAAGTAAACTCTGATTATGAATTCAAATTATTCTCTCTTTATAAGACCCATGGTACATTCTCTGCCCCCTCTTTAAAACACAACCAATTAGGAAGAATGGAAGCAAGCTTCAAGAATCCTCTCTCCCACTCTGTCTGAGTTTTCCAGCATTTTAAAGAATCTGTTCTAGGTTGACCTGCTTATAATGTTTTGAGTATACTTATTGCCATGGCACGGAAGTACTTTTCAAGTTCCTGTAACTCTGGGGGAGAGTTCAGTCTTGTTTGTTCATACTTTGGTGAATTCGTAAAGAGAGGCAGTCAGGTCTCTAATCAGTGCCAACAAGCAATTCAAATTTTACATCATGGACATTCTTCCAGCAGACACTGAACTGAAGCTGTAAATGTATTATATCTGCAGCCTGTTAAACAGTTAGTAGACACTGATTGTAACAACATGGAACTGGATTTAAACCAGTAGCCTAGGATGAAAGAAAATGTAGCATTTCATGAAGCTTTCTATATTGTGCAGTTTTCTATTGTTTGTCAAATTTATTATACAGAGATATTTTTATATTATACAGAGATACTTGACACAGTTGTGTGTCAAATACAGACTAGATTATACAAAGCAGTCTTTATCAGTAATTAAGTACAGATTACAAGTACTTGAAGCAAATACTTAGACTTCCAGCAAAGCATATCTCCTGACCAATTCTGCCTGTGCAAGGTGATGTATAAGAAAATTTGATGAACTGCTTGGCTAAACGTTTGGAACTTATAAACTCAGTCCTAGATTTTGTTATTAAATTTCAGTAAAGGTTCTGAAAACCCTACTGTTATCCTAGTCTATTGTTACAGCTAATATTCCTATGAGCAGAGTAAGAAGGTGAAGTAAGTTTATAGTTGCAGAAAATATTTTGACATTAAGAAAAAAACAAAAATCCATTTGCCTTTATGATGCTGCAACATAAATAGACACAACAGTGGGCCAGCATTTAGATTAAAAAATAAATAAATAAAGGGGGGGGGGGGGGGAGGAGAAAAAAAAAAGATCGCAGAAGGTGACAGTGAAGCAGCTGATTTAGAGAATTTCATTGGAAAGAAACAGAACTCTTAGTGCTCCATACTCTGAGGAAATCGAGGTGGATTGTCATTGACATCAGTCAGTGTGATGTTCACCGTGGTGGTTCCTGATAGTCCTCCCATCTGGCCTCCCATGTCTTTGGCTTGGATGACCACTTGATACTGTTCCCTGTTTTCTCTGCTCATGTCCGGTAGAGCAGTTTTGATTATGCCTTAGAGAAAAGAGAAAAAGGAGATGCAGTGTAGAAGGCACACTTTAACCTCTGATTTTTCAAATGTATAGAAATATAAGAAATATAACTGATGTTATTCATTGTTTCTAATATTCTAATATTCTATATATATTCTAATAAAATTCTCCTACCCTGAAGAAAGAGCAAATAAATCTTCTTTTCTTGGGATCCAGAGCACAGAGGTTGTTTCCATTAAAGTAGATATACACATATTTTAGAATATAAGCTGAGGTTGTTGGGTTTTTTTTTAATTTTTTATTTATTTATTTTTATTTAAAATATAGTGGTTTTGCAGGGCTGAAGTGATGATTACTTTCTCTGTTGAAGTGGAAGAATTTAAATAGTGTCTTTTTTTCCCTTGGAGGATTCAAACACCTGCCTTTTCTTTTTCAGAGGAAGGCACTCATTACCATTACATGGTTGTTTTGGGGGTTTTTTTTGTTTGTTCGTTTTGTTTCTCTGTTTTTTTTTTTTTTTTTTGTTTTGAGTTTACAGAGTTCCCACTCCTGGGAAGATAGTGAAACAAGACAAAAAACCAAAACCCCAAATTCTCTAGTGTAGCAGTTATAGCATTTATATCTTATTCAGAGTTACTGGGTTCTGACTACCATAACTCAGCATGTTAAGGAGTGTAACACTAAAAAGAAAATTGGATAAAAATAAAGATAATCCCAAAATCAAAGATGAGCTCTCAGATATTCCCCAAACTTTCTACCTTCTTCAATACCTGCTACCCTTGGTTAATGAACTATAATTGTCCTTTTTCCTTGCTTCTGTATGGTAAAGTTAAGATGTGGAGAAAAAGAAATAAACTTCATTCCACATATAAGAGTTATTCTCCCTTATTATCCTGTAGATATAATGGCCGTGCTAAATTGCAAAAGTAATTGTTTCAAAAGCAAATTAGTCATAATCTGAGTATGCCCATTAGACCAGGAACTTCATGGACTCTGGAAAAAATTTCACTTAAATTTTGGATACTTATACCAGAATGAATTTGGTAATACGCAGAAACATGGTAGTACAGTGCATGCAAAGTTTTATATGTGTTAGTATGTACTGTTTCTTTTTGGTTTTGGTAGTTTTTTGTTTGTTAATTTGATGTTCTATTGGGTCACAATTTTGTGGCCCGTGGTAAAAGTACAGGGAATGGTGCATGACTTTGAAAGCCAATACTGTATTAGTTTTCTTCTTGAAATCAAAAAATTTTAAAGATTGTTCTTTGTTAATAACCAAAGTTCACATGAGTTTTTCTTCCTTGTGCCTAACCATTTCCTACATAACAGTTAAAAAGGGTTTCTCTTTATGCTTTAAGGCCTTCATTAATGTACTAATGGTTCTTACTTCAATTCTGTTGGAGACAGAGTATAGCTTCAAAAAACTTTTTTACTTAAAAACTGTCAGCTAACAAAAATCTGTCACAAACTTTTACAAATAGTTTATTTACCTCTGGAGATACTTCTTTATCTTATGGTCTGAAATTTTCCATGTGTGCATATATATATATATATATATTCATCTGGTTCATCTTTAAGTGTATATATATAATATACATACACTTAAAAATGAACCAGATGAAAATCCCAGAAACTAGTGTAAAATAAACTTCTAAAATTTGACTCTTTGAGTCCCTTCCAATAATCTACACTCTAAACAACTGACCTTAGAGTTAGCAATTGTCTTCCATATGCCATATTCATACCAAAGAATGAAATTATTCTTCCAAAACAATGTTGTTTTAACAGAAAAGTTACACTTTTATGGATTACAACTTCCATTTGTAAAAAGATTGTCTGTTTTATGTCTAATTATATCATGCAATATTTAAATAAAAGTGACAGATATCTTCATCCCAGTATCTACTCTCTGTCATTTCAAAAATCAGAACCATGTGAGTTGCTAACCTGTTTCTGGATCCACTGAGAAATATGGCTGTCCCTGAAGAATACTGTACACCACTTTGGCACTATTTCCATAGTTGGCATCATCAGCATCTGTGGCTGTCACTTGAATAACAGATGTACCTAAATGGGCAACAAACAAGGAATTAAAGAATTCTAAGAAGGCATGTATTTCTTAGAAATCATATATGGTATTTTCAGTACTAGATTTAGTAAAAAGTCAAACAACATCTGATAGACAAATCCAATTTTGTCCTCCTCAGGCAAAAAGTAAAACAAGTCATATCTTCCTTACGACTAAAACTAAAATCAGTATCACTTAAACACCATGCTTCAGATAAACATTAGAAATTTACAGGGAACGGCACATGCCTTTGAAACACAGTACAGCACTAATTTTTTACTTGAAATGAAACAGTTTTAAAGATGGTCTTTTGTTGATAACATGGCCTCAGTATAGACTGCACACTAGGTATTTACTATGTGAAAAATACTATTATGACTTTCAATTTTGACTTAAATAATGAACTAACCTGATTTTTTGTTTAGAAGACAACCTCAAAATATCTGAAGTCAAACTAAAAAAATATTCTGTCTCAATCTAATTTTTAAAATGATTTTGTAAAAATTAGTTACATCTTGCAAAAATGTCATGTACTTTTTTCATCCTTATTAAAATTATCCAACTATCTTGCAAATAATTTCTGTTAAACCATAACTACAATATTTTTTAATAAACATTTATTTTGAGTGAAAATTGTTTCCTGAGGTCCTCTGATCACAATGAGAGTATAGGCTATATGAGATAAAAAAAAAAAAAAAAAAACTATGAGCCAATTCATTGTGTGTAATTCATGGTTTAGAAACAAATGATAACTTTTGTAAAGCCCTATATAATAACAGATAAAATATAATATTTAAAATATATTATATATATATATACATATAAATCTTCTTCACAAGCTTTTATTTCTAAGCGATTTTTAAGATATCAGGATGCATTGTGCTAACCTAATCCAGCGCTGACAAATTTCTGCATAAATGGAGGCAGTCTAACAGCTAAAACTGTAAATATCTTTAACCTCTTACCAAGGGCTGATGGTTGACTGAGAAAAAGTTCTTTACTATGCTTTTGGATAAGCATTGTTGGTGTATCTCACTTTCCTCATATTATTATTATTATTATTTTTAATTTACCCTTAGCCACTCTAGATTAGAGTTCATTCCAATAACTTGTGGTCATATAGCCTTCCTGAGCTATAAAATTGGAAGGTGTTCAGTCATGTGAGATGTTGAAGTGCATGATTTCCACTTTGGCCGTACTGGATATATGAAGGACTAGGGAAAGCACAAATATGAGAGCACATTAAGTCCCGTTATATGTATCTCTTTCCTCATAGTACATAACAAGTGTTTGCACATAATTTTACCTACACAAGAATAACAGTTCCTTCTATTTCAGGTTATCTGAACAGCATGACTAGAGGAGAGGAATACTTTTTTCCCTTCAATGAATTAGCAGAATAAGGTTGTAAAAAGGCTTTGTCAGAATGCATCAAACACTGAAGAAGGTTTTTGCAGCTAGCAGCCTAGATTATTTTGGGCTAGTTAAACAGAGGTCATCTGTGTGCCAAGGCAAACTATAAAAATAATCCTGAAACAACGAATATTTAGGGACAATTTTATCACTAATAGTGTTCAGCTGAACTGTTTATCTGGGTAAAAAAATAAAGAATATTCTTTGAGGAATGCAAGATTCCATAAGTTCTATCTGCTTAAAAAAAAAAAAAATAGCAACAGATAAATAAAAGCTCATGCCTATTCAGGATTAAAATGGAAAGTCAGTGTCACTTGTTGGCTTCTTAAAACAGTACAACTTATCAGTAGGATAATATGCTTACACTGTGTGCCACTCCAGCATCTATTGATCTGGCTTGATTTAGTCTCTGTCTTGGGACTGAGACAGAGTATGGTCAGAAAAACTGAATGCACATTAACTTTTTTTTCCCTACTTTCCTGTTCTTCTGAAAAAAAAAAAAAAAAAAAGAAAAAAAGAATTAGAATGCTGAAGACCGTTATGAGGATGATATTTTCTTTCAACGAAGGCATTTCACAGCTCAAGTCAGTTTTGGGGAAATTTCTGTCTTTCTCTCATTGGACTGTATATTTTTGTTTGCTGAGTCGCAAATGCCATGTAGTATGGCTGCTGAGGAGAACACAAAAGCTATAACCCTATAGAAAATTTGGAGATTACTACCAAAAAAATCAAGCATATATGATGTAGATATCATTACAGTTTACAAAATATTGATGTTTTCTTTCATTTATCTGAATCTCTGGAATGATTGAAAAGTAGTGTTAAAACACCTGCAGCTTGCCAATAAGCTAAGAGTACCACTAAGGGACATGAATAACAGAAACGCGTCCTCAGAAAATTTAGTATCAGCAAGCAATTTGTTTTCTGCTCTGCCAACAGTATGCTGTGTTAGAAAAGAGAATATTCATGGACTGTAGGCAATGCTTGCACAGCTATTTTTCTGAGGAAGGAAATTTCTCTGAGTTTCTATGTTTAGAAATCCAAACAGAAAAGGCAATATACTGAAGTAACTCAAAGCTATCTATGAATAAATTGGCAATGCTGTAAAAATGGTTTGGATGTTTTTTTTTAACCTAAATCAGTTATGGCCTTTACTCACCCTCACCCAAATGTTACCCAGAGAATATGGATTTTCTTTTTTTTCTTTTTTTATTTTTTGTTTATGTCCAGATTAACTCACAAGAAGTATTTTTCCTCACATTTTTCAGAAGAATTAAATACAAACCAGGCTGTTGTGTTAGATGTTTTTTGAGATGCTTCCGCAACAGCCAGTTTGAGCATGGTGAGGAAGAAAAAGAACAGAAAATTAAGGAATTAAGTTGATCCTAGAGGGTAGGGAGTATTTTAGCTTTTGGTCTTATTTCTCATCATTCTGCACCTTTTTAATTGGCAATAAATTAAATTACCCTTTCCTAAGTACATTCTTTTTTTTTCTGTCTGTGATGGCAATTTATAAGTGATTACTTTATTTTGACACACAAGGTTTTCCATTTTTCTTTTTTCCATGCCCTGTTGAGGAGTAGTGAGAGAGTAGTTGGGCTGGTGTCCAGCAGCTATCCAAGGTGAAACCCACCACATCAGCACAGATACTGGAGAAAATGTGCAAATTGCTTCAGTAGTAATCTAAGAAGTAATAACAATAACGTGTTCATGTGTTTATGTGTGTTCTTATATCTGTGTGCATGTAAGAATGTGGAGTCCAAAAAAAGAAATCTGAATTAGAGAGCATCACTCCATATCTAGGACAATGCCTGAACAGAGTTTCACAGATGGCCAAAACTCATGAAGAGTGAGACATAATTTTGAAAAAGCTGTTGAAGTGAGAATGCTTTTCTGAATTATCCTTAATGTATTTGGGGTCTATGTAGTCTTAGGTCCTTGAAAGAGTTCCTGTTAAAGTAGGTCTCATAACATGACACCAGAATGTTTTGCATAGTGTGTGTACACATCTCACAGAGGACTGCTGTAGTACAAGAAGTCTTCTATTAGATGAGATAGGTACAACTTTAACTACTTTTATGTAAAATATTACTCCTCAGCATGCCCTTGTTATTGCTTGGCTCAGCTGACACAAATTAAAACATCTTCTGACAATCAGAAGAATGTATCTATGTCTATTTGAAAATGTTAATTAGTTGATAACTTCTCTGTGACCTTCATTTTGAACAGTAATCTCCATCTTGGATGAAGTAAATGAGCACATTATGTTCTTAACACAGTGAATTTCAAGATTCCTCCATCAGTGCAGAATCCAAGTGACAGACAGCGCTTTAAATATCATTCAGAACCAGGAAATTTCATTTCCAAAAAGAATTCTGTAGCTTCAAAGTGCATTTTGACTTTGATTCTTTGATTCTTGACTTTTTTTTTTTTTTTTATAGCAATATGATTTCAGATCTGTTCCAACTTTTGATCTCAAGGAAAAAAATATATTTGTTTTTGACTTTTATCTTCCAATATGAAGTTTGCAAAATATCATTTCACATGAAAAAAAACATGAAAATGCTGAAAAAGAATATTTTTGACATTATCAGATGGTTCTGATTTTTACACATAACTTTTTTTTTTTCTCCCCCCTTAGCTATGTTCAGACCAATGCTCCACTCAAAGCAGGAAAAGACTGTTTCATTTTCAGAAATAGAAGACCAGCTGGACTAAGTGGAGAGGCAGGAAAGACTTTGTTTCCCTAAAGGAGAAGCTCTTGTGCATGCTTCCTGTTTTCAAGTACAATGACAGTCTGCTATTCATCAAGTTTATTCATGGAGATAAGATTTTAGAAGAGGAGAACAACTTTCACAAGCTGAAAAGATTTGGGAAAGGCCTGGAAAATCTCTGAAGTCAAAAGTAGGAATTTCATTTTATTAAAATCCTACAGATTAGTGGATAGATAGCTTGCTCAGACAGCTTGGATCCAAGGATTGTTTTCATCGGGACATGCCGCTACCATAAGACATAAGTGAAATTTTTATTTTGAGTGAGCTACAGAAATACTGAAGTATAGTAAACAACTTTCAGGTTTGAGGGCAGGTTATTCTATTTGGATAGATAAAATTTCTGTGTAGGCAATGTACTGGAAAAATTATGAACTACAAGCAGTCATATAATAATGTCTAGGCCTTAAAAAAAAATATGTACCCATAGAATTTATCACTAAGATCTTGTTAGATCATCAGTTGGAGTGCATCACATCAAATTCCTTTAGGAATAAACACAGTTGAGATCTATCCCTTATGTTTGGATGGAAGACAAACCCTACCTAGAAAGTTGAAGGAACAGGGAATTGCAAAGTGAACTTTGTTCTTTAGTACATGACCCCAGTTTAAGAGAGATTCTGCTAGACTGCTTTTTCTTTGATACAGAAAGGGCCAAAATGTTAGTACATAAAAGATTTGTAAGAGCAAGGGGAAAGAAAGAGTATAAGAGTAAGTAAGGTCTGATAAAGTAAGAGTATAAGAGTCTAAGAAAAAGAGCAAGTGTCAACAGGAAAAAAATATAAAAGATCTGAAGTTATTGAAGAAACAAAACTAACTAGAAAAAAATAAGGAAACTGTGGAACTGTACCCAAGGGAACAACAGCAGCAATAACTTTATATGGAAAATTAAGAAAGAACTTAAATGTGGTTCAGTACTATATAATGAGCCGAAATGTGTATTAAAAACAAACCAATAACAACAAAACCACACACAACAAAGAAGATGCAGATATCTTTTTACCCAGCTAATTATTTTTAATAGTCTTATTAAATATTATTTAATAGTAAATTGTTCTGTCCTTCCTTTTCTACAATAAAATCTACTCACAATTTAGAGAACATTATCAGGGCTTGCATTAAAATACATGCTAAAGATTGCTTGACTGCACGGAAAGATGCAGTGTTGCTACTCTGTCTAATCTGTTTGAAATGCTGTGTGGGCTACAAGCTTTTGACAGTGAAACATATACCATTGCAAAATAATGTCTGAAATTGAGCTGGAAAGAATAGGAAAGCTGAACAAAGCCTCTAGCCCTTGCCCTCCTGCTGTTCAATATCTTGATATAGTAACTTTAGTTTTCCTTTGGTAGTAATTGTGACTGCAAAGTGCATCAGATGCTCTGCATGAGAATTTGAAAACCTTTATGGACACAATAAGAAGTGGAAAATAGTAAAAAGAATGAGAAATAGTTTGAAGTATTGGTGGGTGAACAAGACTGTGGATGTTTACTCTTTGAGGAAGCTATTCTTTTCTTCCCCTCTCACCATAAAGAAAATCATTTCTGAAAAAATACTGATGCCATCAAATGGCAGTGATAAGAGTAGTTAGACTCAAGTGTTAATATTGATTACCTCTTACATTGCATTTGCTAGAATAATGAGATAAAGTGATCTGTCATCCATAATTAATGAACTGCAGCTTAGAACTCCTTTACATTAGTTTAACGTGCTTTATGTACTTAAAGTGAATTAGCAGACTTTCAGGCAGAGCAACTATTTTCAGTCCAAGAGATGAAAACAATAAAACCCCACTCCACTCTATGCCAAAAAAAATCCAGAAATGGATAAATAAATAAACCCACAAATTCAATATTATCATTAAAATTTCTAATCAAAGTGATGATGAAACTCATCAGCTGCATGTTTCTGGGCTTGGCAATGTTGTGCATATGTTAAGTTTTCCAGTTATAATTAATTTCTAATGAAACCAGTATGTGCAACAAGTAATACCATAATTTGCCAGATAATTACCTTAATTATTTCTGTCTGTCTGGAATGCCTTTACAGAGTGTGTAAAAAGAGGCTTGGTTTACTGACTAACAAATACCATCCATGGCAAGCCAAACAGTTATTCCACCGCTTAGAAATCCCTTGAAGTTCTGGTTCTTTTTAAAAGGTGACAGTTGTGAATCTTGTCCACTTTGCCTCACCTTAATTCCTGGAATACTCCAAAAGGGAGAAACAACTTTTTCTTACGAAAAGCTCTTTGGGAAGAGCCATCTTCCCCTTGATCCTGGTAGTAGAAGTTGTAGTTCATAAATGTTACAATATGTTACCTATTTATTAAAAATCCTGATTAATGAGTAGCAGTTTCAATCATGTATTCAAGACTATTTATATTTTCTAAATTATAAAATACTGAAGTAATCACAAGGATAACATTTATTCTATTTCTTCTCTACTATCAAGACCTTCTCCTTCATGAAGAACATCCTAAAGTATGCCCTTAATTTAAGTATTCATGAAGAGTTTTCTGCTTTACCATTTTTTTTCCCCTAGAAAGAAGTTACCTGGGGACCTCCATTAAGTCTATAGTTTAAGTATTCACTTAAAAGTCAAAAATCAGACCTTAAAGAAACAGCTTTCAAGATTTGTAACCTTTTAGGACTACACTTAAAGTTTCCTATATATAAGCCTGTACAGTTCTATATTTTACAGTGTAGTACAGACAGATATGTAACTTTTCAGGAAGAATCTATTTAGCTTCCTGTACTTATCTTTCATTTGCCTTCTCATTTTGAGCTTGACTTTTGTATCTCTTTATTAGATTTTGCAGAGTTTCTCTACTGTAGATTTCTAGTTAGTGGAATAGAATCTCATGTTTATCTTCAAAATTCTTCTGCAGTACGAGTAGATAAAAATCTTAACAATTTCTAACCTTTTCCAGCTCCATGGACAAATGTGATGAAAAACTGAGTGTTAATCTCTATTTTGACTATGAACATGGTGCACTGTTATCAAGACAGTAGGCTGACCTCATATTTATTAGTTTATTAGTTCGGTAGTGTTTTCATCCTCTGTGGGATCTCCTGCTTAGATGTTTAAAGTCTGCCTCACTAAACATTAAGATAGCTGTAGAAAATTATAATTTTCAATAAATAAATACATTATAAATAAATTCAAATTTACATCAGTTTAATATGTGATTCATGAAAGCGTCTTGCTTCTATTGCATTTAGATACAGTGGATATCTGTGGAAATGACAGCAGAGCTGCAATTTGAAGAAAAATAGAGTCTAAAGTGAAGACAATGAAACAAATTACAAGGTTATCTTAGTTGTATGTGGGGTTTTGGTTTTGGTTTTGTTAATTAAATTAGTACTGAGAGTTGTGAGGTGCTTGATCAGGCTGCCAGAGAGGTTATGAATGCCCCATCCCTGGAGGTGTTCAAGGCCAGGTTGGATGGGGCCCTGGGCAGCCTGGTCTAGTATTAGATATGGAGGCTGATGGGCCTGCCTGTGTTAGGGGGGCTGGAGCTTGATGATCCTTGAGGTTCCTTCCAACCCAAGCCACTCTATGATTCTATGATACTGCTTTTAGAAAAGCAAAACAATTCTAGAACCTGCATGATTCTATGTAGGTGAATATAGATGTAAGTACAATGTATATGTGTTTGTGTATATGTAGATAAAAAACCTAAAAATTAAAGTAAAATTTTAGGAGATTCTAAGTCACAAGAATTTAATGATGTTATTTTCAGACATTTTATTTACTTTCAAAAGGGTTTAAATGTCTGCCAAATGATTCACATGTAGAAGTTTTCATCTTTTTTTCAATGGTGTTAAGAGACAGGACACGGAGTAATTGGGCACAAACTGGAACACAGGAAGCTCCATTTGAATATGAGAAAAAACTTATTTACTTTGAGGGTGACAGAGCACTGAAACAAGCTGCCCAGAGAGGTTATGGAGTCTTACACATTCTGGAAATATTTAACAGTTCTTGAGAAGTCTCTTGGGAAAAAAAAAAAAAAATCAACAACAATCTTTGTGTTTTACATTCAAAGGATAGTCATGTGTTAGCATTATTTCAAAAATGAAGCCTGACATTTTACACTCAGCTGCATAGCATTAGCAACAAAAATGCATACTCAAGCATCCAGGAAGCTGCCTTTGCTTCTAAAAAGGATTGAAAGCTTCTGTGTTCAGGAGATTAGACTGAGTGAACATCCCGGAAGTTTACCCTTTTACTTTAAAATAATAAAAAAATGAAATAATACTTCTAAATACAGTTTGTAAATTTGTTTAATGGTACGTATAGACAATTTTCAAACCGATTTAACTTTGATCTATTCAACTCCAATTCATGACTTAGATCTCTGTGTCCATTTGAGAAATCCCATTCTCATAAATCACTTAAAGGAAGATATTTTTCAGGCACCTAAGATTACTTAATTAGCTTAACTGTATGGTGTGAAAAAACAAGAAAACCTGTGGATTTGTGTGATGTAAATGGAGGCATTAGTACTGTCTCTTGAACTTAAAGAAACCTACATTTAGACAACAGACTACCTCTCTACTCTTAACTTGCTTATTTTAATGTTTTGTGTGTTTTAGTTTCAATAAAGGTTGTTGCACTGCTATGTTCTATTTAATGTGTTGCTTCTGATAGAGGCATAGGTGTTCCTAATCTTAGCCATGTTAATTAATCCTAGTTATGCCAGTCCTTTGCACAAGCACTTCAGTTGCTGTAAGCTCCAATATGGTCATGTAAATGAGGTCTCATTGCACCTGTTACATTGCAGCCTGTCTTAAAAGAAGCAAAATTATCCATACATGTAAAAGTGGATAAATGAGAAAATTTGGTGCCTGGAAACTGGCATCAAGCCAGTTTGGTATCAAGATTTGGTATTTTCTATAGCTCTGAAAACAGGTTGCAAGTGACTGTGAATAGTAATTCATTTTTTTATCAAATGTTGTATAAAATACATATGTTTTCACGTAGAAGTGGATGAAGCAGCATGGCTGCTCCTTTGTATTTTCAGAATGTCATTGAGATTTCTACTTTTTACTTGTGGGGCCGTGATAGATGAAAGGACCTTGGTTGAACACCCTATATAAAGGAAAATATCACTAGATATGCAGAACATATCCCACCGTACTGTGCTGCAGTGTGAGGAGAAGCACTGATGTCAAGGATTCAGGCCCATTAGGCTATTGTTCAGAGATTAGAGAGTTACACTGAAGAACTACAGAAATAAATGGAAGTAAAATGGACGCATCAAACAATTTTTAGCGTAAGTATGATGCAAGCAACTTTAATTAAAATCTCTAGTCTAGAGCTTCCTCTCTTTTTTTTTTTTTTTTTAATGCACATGTATAATGGGAATTAATAAAATGGTTGCAATAAAGTAGCCAGGCAAATAGCATTGTACTGAATAATTTCACAGAGAGATAAAAAGAAACTACATTTAGTTTAGACCAGAACTGAAAATTTCCCTTGGCAAAAAGGCTAGAGCCTTATGTAGTGCTTAAAATTTGTCTATCCTACTAATTGCTGCCCTCATCTTATCTCTTCCTATAAGAAATAACTTAGACCATGAAGGTAGACATGAAGGTAGACACTAAGACCATGAGCAGGTAGATACACATAGGAGCTTAGAGGAGGTCAAAGAATTCACAGAGAGTTGGCAGCAGCTCAGTTTTCACAGAAAAGATACATGAAAAGTATCTATGCTTCACTGTTTTTACAGCAAGAGCCAGTTACCTTTCCTTTCTGACAGCAGTTCTACAAAAGCCCCATTTCTAGCACCAAGACAGAATTATTTCTGATAGGGAGTTAATAGATGGCTTTGGTTTTCCCCTTGCATTCCTTGCAAGGGAAGACGCAGAATTCCTGTTGCAGTATCACAAGGAATCACAATAAAATAAAATAAATTAACATAACAAAAACATGTTAAGAAGATCTAAGGATTTGGTAGCCAAAGAAAATGGAATAGATCAAGCAATTTTCAGTTTATCTGTGAAGCCGTCTCTCCTGTTTTTCCTGCTTTACTTTGCATTTGCACACTCCTGTCACTTCATGAGCACACTTTCTGGCATAAGTCTAACCTTATGTGATCTGATCTGGGGAACAAAACTAGTGAAACAAGTACTGAGGCTGAATTCATTTCTTTTTTTTTCTAATGATTAGCTCCTTAAATTTTATTTTTTTAGTTTAGAGAGCAGGTAAGGCATAAATCAAGAAAATTAGGAGCAGAGATACAGTAAAACAGTTGCTTCTTTTGCTTATATCTTGAGACTGCTTATCTGTAACGTAAAAATGTTCTGTACCTCTTAAGCTTGTAAATGATTTAAATTATTCAGAGGCACTGATTTGAATCTTATTAACACTGATTTTTGTCCCTCATTTTTATGCAGTGCTTCTCAGTTCTTTCAAGTGAAACATCAATATATTCCACATAAACTGTAAGGGAACTATGATTTCTCCAGTGATTTACAAGGAAATTTTCCAAAATTCCTAGATTTTATTTCAGTTTTCTCTCTACCTTCATATACATATATATATCCCAACAATTCTCATATACTGTTCTACCTTTATAAAATTTATCTTCTTTACTACTTCTTATACATATATTTATAAGGAAAAATACCCTTTTCAACAAAAGAAAGAGGAAAATATGAAATTAATGTTTCTTAAAATAAATGATAAGTATGTAAATTAGGATAATATGTGAGCAAGAACATAATATTGCAGGTTAGCAAAATAGTTTTAGTCAGATTACAGCAAAATCAACACAGTCATCCACACATTTTTTTATAAGCATCTGAAACCAGGGAAAAGATGCAGAGAGAAAATATAACTGTTTCCTGCTGAAAAATGGAAGACAAAAATTGCCTCCATTAGGTCATTTATCCAAAGCTATAGATTGATGCTTCCTGACATGAGCAAATTCTAAAATAGAAAATATGATGGTTACTGTATTTTGTTCAGTTTTTTTGTTGTTGTTTGTTTTGTTTTTTAAATAAACTATAAGCTCAATTTGATCTCACAAGGTAATCCAATATGAAATAGCAAACAGTGAGAAATGTGGTTTTATGATTATATGATACTGAAAAAGCAATGTAACTGAAGTAAATATCAGAATGCAGTCCTATTGAAATTAATTGGTAATTGTGATACTTAATATTATCAATAGATTATACAGAAAGGCTGAATAATGATACTGGAATTTCTAAAGCAACCACTGTGGAATTGATGCTGCAGTATACAGAGTACAGTAGTAAAAATGACAGTATGGTCCTGTGAGTTTTCCTTCATTTTGATCTTTTTCTGTTTCTCTTCACATTTATATAGTATACATATATCTTTAATTTAGAGTAGCTGTTAAATACAAGGAATGCATAAGCATGCTGTAATCCTGCATGCCTGAGTCTAAAATGGCCATACCTCTATTTCATGTATAATATCCCACTATCAAACTTCACTATCCAGCATTGCAATAAAAGTGATTTTATGGGAAAATATTCAATTTTAAGTTTAACCAGTTAAAATGTGGCCCTCCCTCCTCACACATTATACAAATCTTATCATACAGAAATTCTGAATGGGAAAGTGATTTTCCTTAGATCTGTAAAATCCAGAAAATTGCAGTGGAGTTAAGTATGGAGAAATGAATGCTAAACTAAACTCGGCATTATCCCATCCCTTAGTAGGATCAATTGAAACACAAAAATGTTTTAGAACATACTCATCAGCCATAAGTTAAAGACTTTTAATGAGAAAAAAATTGTAAGCCTTACTCATTAATATTATGAGGGCAGGTACAGGAGAACATAATAATGTTGACCCAGGAGTCATAAGGGAGTTTAATCCACAGAACATCCCATTGCTATCTTACCTCTTATAAAATATCTTAAGAACATTTTTTATTTTCTGAGAAAAGTGGCTGTCATAATGAAGTGTGAGGGGGTTGTTTTATTTATTTTTTTTTAGTTGTTTCTTTTTTGTTGATATTTGGTCATTTGTTCAGGCAATCACATTTTATTTAAACAAATACTTAGATCAAATTTTGTACTGGTGTAACATGTGTTTGACCCTTCATAGACTGTCTCTGATGAAAGCCTCAAAGTTGAAATCAATATATTTCAATCATGATCAGAGCTGCACTCTTCATTTTACATAAAGTGGGAATGAAGACATTATTCTCCAGACACATAACAAGAATTTGTGTTCTCAGAAGTTTCCACCTATCATATTTCTAAAACATAGCCAAATCAGAATGCATCATGCTTAAAATCCACATGCTCTTCATTGTGACCAAGATTTCATCTTACATTTTTGGCATTACATTCATTTTATTTGATTTTATTTTATTAACCAAATTTTATTTGATTAACCTTTATTGTTACATCTAGACTATTTTTTCACATTTTGAAATTATTTTTCATTAAATCAATTTACCTCATCTGACATAAATCTCAACAATATGAAATTATTTTACTATTCTATTTACAAACATAGCTACAGCAGCAGTCATTAACCAGCAGTTCTTCAGTACAGTAGCTAACTTTAAGAAGAAATTCCATGTTATTGAGTTTTAGAGTCTCTTAAAATTTCTAATATAATTTTTTTAAGTTAATATCACTGTGAGCATTTAGTATGATCATTTCCATAAAAGTTATCTGAAATTAAGCTGCAGTCAGCTCACTTCACTAGTTTTGATTGCTTCTAGAACTAACTTTGCTACACAGCATTTTAGGTATACCCATAATGCTGCTGGGGATATGACTGGATCAGATATAAGCATAGACAAGTTAATTTACATGCAGCTTGATGGCTGCAGTGCAGATACTGCAGCATTGGATCAGCATAAACTAATGCACAAATAAGCATTCATCCCTTCTGGGCTTGGATAGGCTATGCTGAAAATCCATGTTACATTCTCACTCTTCTTACTATCAAACAAGTCAAATATGAGCAAGTTTTGCCTACTGGTACTGAAAATCACACATTCTGTCAGAGGTGTTGGCTTATCTTTTTCCCTTGTGTGCTCTAGATCTAGCTATTCCAAGAAACAGTCGGTAACACAGTGAGGAGTATGTAGCATAACATAAAATTTGAATAACAGATATATAAGCATATGGAAAATAGTTAGTGGTGATTTCAGTTCAACTTCTCAATCACAGTGATATTTTCCTGAGTGTTCAGAAATATCTGCAGTCATTGTGGTTAACTTTGCAAAAAGACTAGATTTAATATTTATATTTTAAAAAATCTTTAGATTCGAGACACAAAATTGATTGAAAGAAGTCAACAATAGTGAGAAACAAAACTTCCAAGAATTTTTTTACCTCATCATTGTGAATACATTTGTTTCTTAAGAGGTATGGTGTATTTCTGTAGTTCTTTCCAGTCAGAAAAACAATTTGATTAGGCATGCAAGGATCTACCTATACAGTTATAAAAAAATAACAGTCATCATCCTGAGCATTTATAGCATGTAATACAGAACTACACTGACCTTTTCATTCTATGTTCTCTGTTAGGGATTCCTGATTTTGTTTTATAATTCTTATTCTCTTCATTTGTTATAGAGGGTCTTAAAGAGGCACTTAATTCTTTCTTCAATAGTATGTGTGTCCAACCTTTCAGCTTGCCTGAGGTGCACTGAATGAAGAGGAATTGTCTTGGCCACATATAAAATATTTATTAAATCTATCTAAATAACAAAACCTTCTTTATTTTTAAATATTTTTTTATTATTAAAACATAAAAAATATAACAACAGAAACTTAAAGCTAGTGGGATCATGTTTTTGTGAAACTAATGAATGTATTACATTATTTTATGAAATAACACAACCAACTTAAATAAGAAAGCTTATGTGTCTGCTTAATAACAAAACCCACATGTCTTCAGTGGTTCACACGTGTAGGTGGGCTGAAATGTGGTTAGTAATCACTGTTTTACTCAATCAGTGTCACAAGAGTAGTAACTTGTAATACATGTGTTTCAGTTCAAATGTGTGTGTGGAGGATATGAGAGGCAGAGTTAGCACTGTTCTGCTCCCAATCTTCTATAGCATTCCATTGTTGCCTAATGAGCCGACACTCAAATTATGCACAATAGATTCACAAAAAATGAAAAATACTGCTAAATGTCACATCATAATGCTAAAATCTGTGGGGCTACGTTACTAGCTGTCCTGGACCCTCAAGCCACAGGTTGGACAAATATGTTCTAAAGCCTCTTGAATGCATTTTTGTCATCTCAGTCTTTTCTTTCTCCATTCCATTTTCACTGTTTTCTGATCTTCCTTTTCAGATATACTAATTTTCCTAACAACAGCAACCCTACCAAACGTTATTCACCCTATAACTCCTCCAGGCAGGTTGCTTTTCTGTCACCATTTATTTTATGTAACTATGACATTAGGATTCATTTTACATTCTGCCGTCCAGAACCTGTTTCCATATCGAATTTAGCTATTGGACACCTATCTCACTTACTAACTGCAGTGTATGCCAAAAAGACTGAAGAGATTAAGTGTTGAGGTGTAAGCAACTTGCTTACATAACTGACAATTAAAAATTATGAAAATTTGTGATATTCTGCAACAAGCAATATGGAAAATATAATTTGGACTGCATATCCAGACAAAAGAAAAGTAAGTAGTTGTTCATTAAATCTTTTCTATTGCATTAAGAAGAATTATAACTGCTTAGATGTTATAATGCATTGGATATTTTTTTCAAGGATATCCTACCAACTGTGGAACTTTTGACCCAAGAGATACTGACACAGCCCACTGCTAACCTGCATTAGTTTTGAGTCCAATTTTTGTTACTTTCTCCTTTTCTTTCTTTCCCCTGCATTTTATTGTATGTACCATTTAGTGCATTTTGCTGGCTTATACTAATCTTTCTTTATTTTATCCAGTTAGTTCAAGAACTACATCATTTTCATTCTTTATTGTATGTTTTCTGTTGTGTGTTTTATGGAAAAGTTTATTTGAATACTATTTGCTCACTTTCAAATTGCGTTCCTGTTAAAAGAATTATTTCACCTTCTTCCTCTCAGGTCATTTACTCCAGTCATGGCATCTGCTTCCTTATCTGGAGGAACGGGGAAAAGAGACTCCAAGGAAGAATGCCTTTTTGTATTTCTCAGCTACCTTAATGTACATCATGCTGCTTAATTAACATTTTTATGACTGACTGCAGAAATAGAAAATTTCTGCTCCTTGAATTCACTGATCTGGATTTCGGGCCTTCTTCTCTGCTGCTTTGATAAGTTACAAAATTACTTTTACTCACTCAAATTCAAATGCTAAAAATTGACATTCTGGTGTAAATTTATAGTTCCAAATACAAATAATATCAAAGAAGAGCAAAAAGCAACCCATATTCCTTTTTTCCTTCCCCCCAGTAATCTATAGGACTTTTATTTTACCACTTAAAACCTTTTTCTTTTGTGCTGTCTTCACAGTAAAACTCTTTACTGCAGTTTTTTATTGACAATTTCTCCATTTAAAGTACATAATTATATATTATCTTCTTCCTTATCGTTTACAGTCATTTCATAGACTTAAAATTTCACAGATAATTCCAAGGCACTAGGTTCTATATCCTTCTATTATTTTTATATGCTTTTCCATTGATTCTTAGGGGACTGGACTAAGAATTAACATGGACTTTTTTTTTTTTTTTACCTTATCTATTCCAATATAATACCTTACTTAAAAAATATTTCAAGTTAAATATAACATGTACACTGACAACACCTTTCCTTCACAAGTTATCAGGAAAAAAAATTCAGAATTGGAAAAGATTTTTCTGTTTGCATGCATCTTTAAAATAACTATTTTAGGGCTCTTCACATTACATTTAGTACTGTAGGATTTCCGTTCTCATTATTATAAAAGTGTCAGGTTTCATTATCATAGAATCATAGAATCTTAAAATGGTTTGTGTTGGAAGTGACCCCAAGGATTATCAAGTTCCAAACCTTTGCTGAAGGCAGGGCTGCCAACCTCTAGGTCAAGTTCCAGATTAGATTGCCCAGGGCTCTGGTCTTGAACACCTCCAGGGATGGGCATCCAGAACCTCTCTGGGTAGCCCATTTCAACACCTCATTACCCTCTCTGTGAAAAACTTCCTCCTGATATCTAATCTAAATCTCCCCTCCTTTAGTTTAAAACCATTCCCTTTGTGTTATCACTATCTATCTGTGTAAAAAGTTGATTTTTCTCCTGTTTATAATCTCCCCATAAGTACTGGAAAACTATAATGAGGTCTCCCTACAGCCTTCTATTCTCCAGACTGAACAAGCACAGCTCCCTCAAACTTTCTTCATAGGAGAGGTGCTCCAGCCCTCTGATCATCCTTGTGGTCCTCCTCTGGATCCTCTCCAAAAGCTCCACATCTTTCTTGTGCTGGGGGCCCAGACTTGAACTTACAGTACTCCAGATGGGACCCCAGAATGACAGAGGATAGGAGGACAGTCACCTCCCTTGCCCTGCTTGCTGAGCACCCTTCTTTTGATGCAGCCCAGGATATCATTGGCCTTCCAAGCCGCAAGCGGACACTGTTGGCTCATATTATGGTTTTCACCTACCAGGACCCCCAGGTCTTTCTCCACAGAGCTGCTCTCAGTAAGTTCTCCCAGCCTGTATCCCTGTATCCTAATTCCACATATCTGGGATTACCTTGACCCAAGTGCAAAACCTTGCACTTAGGTTTTTTGAACCTCATTATGTTCACAAGGACCCACCTTCCAAGTTTATCAAGGTCATCCTGGATAACATTCCTTCATTCTATTATACCAACTGTACTATCCATCTTGGTGTCATCAGCGAACTTGCTGAGGATACACTCAATCCCATCATCTATGTCACTGATAAAGATGTTTAAGTGTCTTGGTCCTAAAAAGGATGGAGGCTCATTACTGGCCTCCACCTGGATGTACAGCCAGTGACCACAACCCTCTGACTATGTCCTTCCAACTAGTTCCTTATTCACGAATAGTCCACACTTCAAAGTCATAGGTCTGCAATTAGGGGTAGGGATGTAATGCAGGACCATGTCAAAAAGCATTGCACAAGACCAGGTAGATGACATCGGTTGCCTTTCCTTCATCCACTGCTGCCATCAGTCATGGAAGGCGAATTACACTCAATGATAATTATTAACTTCAGGAAATTATTTTTACAAAGATACATATTGGTCGCAAATATTCCTAGGTGCTTTTATTTTCTGTCACAAAAATGGCATCATCCAGGGCCAATTTTGGAAACCATTACACTAATTCATGATCAGTGAATAACTCTTGAGATTTACCTTGTTCTTTGTTCTCCATAATCCCATGCATTTTACACTTACTCATCAGAGAGATTGTCTCTACTGTAAACAATTAAAATACATAGACAATCATGATTAACTCTAATGAATGTATGATTGTGAACACTATCTATGATGTTATTATTTCTACAAAGCTCAAAGATTTATTATACTTTGAGGCTATATTTCTCACTCAACTACTAATGGCATTCCACATCTTTCAATACTGCTGTGAATTGCTTTAGGCTAGTTATTTCTTAAGAAAAAATATTTATTTAACCAATGATCTTACTTATTTGGGAAAGGTGTTCACATGTTCGGTATCCTAAAAAATAACAATAATAAAATAATAATCATCATAAAAGTGTTGATAACAAAGAAATAAAAGCAACAATCCAAAACTGAATCTTCCAGTACTTTACCAAGGTATTTTGCATTATTTTGATACATAAATTGATTTGAATACTTACTTGCTAAAATTAGCTTGTATCTAGAGCTACAGAAAGGTTCAGTAGATTACACTTTATAAATATAAAGAAAATGTATTTTATAGAAATGACATTCTCAGCTGTGACAAAACTGCGTTGTAACTGATAAGACAATTGTATACCTTACATTCCTTGCAGATCCACTAGGCTTAAAAGAGCAAAAGAGTAGCTTACAATGTGGAAAAAGGATTTAAATGTGGATGAAGATTAAACAAATGAATAAAAACATAAATCAATCATTTATGTTACCCTATTGAAAATGGAATTTTTTCCTTGGATGTTCACAGAAACTAAATATCTCAGATAAGAAATTATTTGCAAGTTCCAAATCAACCAAAAAATGTTTGGATTCTACATAAGGGTAATTTTTTACCTACCAACTCCAGACATCTCCGGAATACTGGCGGCGTACAGATCCTTGGTGAATTTTGGTTCATTGTCATTGATATCGTGGATTTTAATGATAAATTCAGACTCTGGCTCCACTTGTCTTCCAGACTTTCTGTCTATAGCCTTGGCACGTAGCACATACAGGGACTTTTCTTCTCTGTCCAATTTCTTTGCAGCATGAATATCTCCTGTATTTTCATCTATAATGAACAGACTGCCAGCCCCATCTCCTGTTAATATGTATTTTAAATTTCCATCTCCTTTATCTTGGTCAGTGTGTAGCTTCAGGGAGGTAGAAAAGAAGAATTCTATAAATATATGTATTGTTATTACAGACCAAATCATTCAGCATATATGAATAAGTCTGTACAATCTTGACTGTAATTGGGGTCAGCAGTGGTTATCTTCTGTTTCACTGTTGAAAAAATTACAAATTTGAGACTCAGTCATACACACAAAAAATAGTTCTAAACAAATTTGTAAAGACACAAGGGAATATAGAAGATGGTGTAGTAATATTCAAAATTAACACCTTAGAACAAAAGATAACACTTCTTTCAATAGACTATCAAGAGACTGATAGTAGTCTCCTTATTGAAGACTTTAAAGATGACAGGTGTAAAACTCACAAGTTTCTATTTGGAGAATAAATCTTGTTTTTCCATTTACTGACTTGATAACGCACTCTTGCATTAGTATAATGTAAAAAGAAATAGATTTTAAAGATTACAACTTTTGAACTTCCCCAAATCACCCATGTTTCGGTTTAAGCAACTTGTGTTTCTAACATATTTCTTTTAAAAGATCTTGCCTCAGTTAATTACTACTATCCTTCTAGTCCTCTCCACATGAGTGAAATAATTCTCAAGAACACTAGGAGGTAAATTTTCAAAGCAACGAGAGGGATTTTAGTTTTTTTCTTACTACACTTCTCCACAAGAGTTCAAAACAGTACACTTGAGCTGAGCTTACAGGTCCTGATTACTTGCTGTACAATACCATTGTGAAAAAGTGCTTAAAAACAACAGCCAAAGCAAGCTCTTGAGGCTGTTTCAGATTTTAGAAATTCTGATACAATGCTCTTCTCTTTAATTCTACTCCTATAATTTCATTCACGGGGCCATACACTTGCTTTTTGAAATCATCTGCAGTACATTTTCCTCAGATATATGTTTACAGTCACATCTGACCACATCTCAGTAACCTGAATGAGATATATGTTTACAGTCACATCTGACCGCAGCTCAGTAACTTGAATGTTTTCCAAATATGGATAGAAAGAATCCAGCTTTTTTTTCGTTTCTCTGAATAGAATACAGTATGTCACCCACCTGAAAATATTGCTCAGTATCAGTAAAGTCTTTACTCTAGATTGTCAGTAAAGCCAGATAAGTTATTTTTTGTCATTTTTTCTTTCTTATTTCCCTATTTCAGTCTGTGTTTATCTCCATGTTTCATAGTTAAACCACTGCATCTTTCCATTACTACACATGTATGAAGGGTGAGCATGGAGGATTTTGTTAAATTCCTTCACTTTGATTTTTTCCCACTGATTTTATGCTGTAACATAATGCTATTCACTGTGTGTGAGCTGATTATTCCCTTGTTCTTCTAGAGGAAAGAATGGATGATATGACTATCTGAACAATTTTAGTACTTACTGTATTCAATGTACCTCTGTAATAAATCTCTATAAAATTCTTAGGGATTAAATACCACGTGTTCAAAGAACTTAATACAATTTGCATATAGCACTCAAAAAAATCCTCAATGGCAATTTGCCAGCTCTAAAGGAGAATACAGAAAAAGTAAATTTAAAGACTGCATCTTAGTACAGAATGTGGAGTATTATGTAAATAACAAACATAGTTCATTAAAAGTATTTGATTATGAAACCTACTCTTATTTCCAGGGCAAAGAAAAAAAAAAATCAAAGTAGATTTGTGTGTATATCAAGTGCAAAATACAGTGTATTACTTTTGGTCAGATTATTTTATCTTGTGTCATACAGCACAACTTTGTGCACTAGGAAACACTGCACATTTATTCATGAGATGTTCCTAACTTTGTGGCATGTAGCTTTCATTTATTTTCTTGAGGTAGAACCTTTTCAAAATATGTCAACAAGAGCTGATGCTGTGGACTCAAAGAGCGATCCCATGGAGCAGTAGAAGGAAAATGATCCGATATTAGTGTCAGATGGAGAAGACAACATGAGGCCCGGGGATAGTGTTATTGAGGTTGCAGCCTCAATTAAGCTTATATTCTTATCCTTTCTTAATGTTACTTAAACTTATATATATATTCAAATGCAGTTACTGATATAAATTTCTACTACTTGTCATACAAATTAAGTTAGACTCTGGCCTACAGGTATCATCTCCATAGCAGTCTGCCTTGCAGACTGTATGTGAAGGGACTTAACTATGAGGAGCCCTGGTCTTGAATTCTCAGGGATGTAATTTGTCCAGAGACACTGGAAGTTTTCCACTTTTCAAAATAAGCCACCATTTCTGAAACAAAATATTACACAGTTCTGAACAAGGAAATGAAATAAAAAAAACAGGGCAGGAAGTGAAATGAGATTTTTTGTATTGTTTGTATTTTTTTTTTTTTTTGTATTATTTAGGACACAGAAACAAATTCTATATTTAAATAGAAATGTAATGTATGTGTGGTATTTCTGCAACCTAAAGAATGTTTCAGAGAATATAAGAACAGCCTTAAGAGCAGCATTTTTTTTTTTTAATAAGAATCCAAATATAGCTACTAGAATTTTTTATTCCTACAAACTCTTTCTAGATCTAGAGATCTGTTCGTCTACTGCAGACTGATCCTTTGTATCAAAAGAAGACACATCTAGAGAGGTAGCAACAATCCAGACTGTGAATGTAAATAGTGTTAGCTTGCCAAACTAATTTTGATTGCTCATTTGAACAATTCTTCTGGTAATCCAGAATCAATGACCTTTCGCAGTAGGGCAATGATGAACAAGTAGTGGGGACACTGATCTTTGTACATTAAAAAGTTATAATGGAAAAAAATCACATCTATCCACTGCCATTCCCTTATCCTGCCTAACTATACATAGACCCTCAGAAAATAGGTTAATTTATTTTATCTGTTATTCCAAACTGCCCACAAAGATGTCAGGTAGATCAAACTGTGATGGATACTTTAAGGTTACCCTTATCTCATGTTTCTACAAGACTTTAAGCAGAATTTTCAAGTGCAGTAAATTTTGAAATAGAATGTGATTTCCAGGCAACAGATTTCCATATCCTACTGCCCACTTTCTAATTAACAAGACTACTTAAGTACAGTTGCAAAGTACCACTTATTCCATGTGTAACACTTTCTAAATTTCTAATTCCCTTGAATGTTTTATTTGCACTTAGCATTTGATGAATTTTTCATTAGGCTGTGAATTAAGTTTGTTGCATTAGAGTTTGTGGGGAAAAAAAAAAAGGATTATTTCCATAATAATAATAATAATAATAAAAATAATAGAAAAAATCAAAACATTATCCAGCATCTGATATAAACAAAATACAAGGTGTGTAGAACTTAACAATCACACAGTTCTCTCACTATAATAACTGTATATAACTACCAAATATACAAATTTACAAAACAGAGAAGCTCCACATAACATTGCATATATTTATGCAAAATAAATGTAAGGTGAGATACAGTCATAAGAATGTGATTAATTTTGACTGGTATATATATACATTGTAACTTCATGACAATCTTCTGTGATTTGCAAGCATATTTTGCATTTGTAATATAAAATAAAAATAAGTTTTCCTCATAAAATTTCAATTAACCTAAGGAAAGAGTATAAAAAATCACCTACAGAAAAACACAAGCAAATACAGATGTTTTTATGTTTACAAAATATCATGCCCTTTATTCACTAAAAAAAAAAAAAAAACCAAAACAAAACAAAACAAGGAAACAAGGACTGGTTAGTTTACTACATCCTATTAAATGATATAGCATATTGCCTTATATGCAAATTCTTTCTTTTGTTATTATTTTATTAACCTCTTTATATGTGTAAAAAGGGATCAGTTGTTCAAACAGTGTGCAGACCCTTAATTTGAAGTAATTTTTGAATGCTATTTTTTCTATGCATTTTCCAGAGTCAGTAAGTCCAGAAAAGTCCATCAATGACTATTAGCAGAAATTCATTCCTGTTGAAATACTTTGTTTTGTTTTATTCTACGAGATTTTTTTTTTTTCCTCCAGTTGGAATGAGATAGATTAGTATGCAAAATCTCTTTGTAAGAGGAAAATGAATTTGTCAGATTTGCCTTTTCTGATATTATAAACTATTCATTTTACCATCTCTGTGAGGATTTAGCAGATCAGAGGTGAACCATGAAATAAAAAATAAGAACAATAAAATCCAGCCTATTACCCAGTGTATAGTGAGCACACTGGTAATAAATACTACCTCCATTCCATTCTATATCCAACATGAAGTCATCTGAGGTATTTTGAAATGAATGTAACATAAAAGATGTTCTGCTGGGTATCTTAATTATCCTGATATCTTATTATTCTTTCACACATATTTATTTTTCTGTAGTCTCCTGTGTTGCTGCTTAAATGCACTGACAACACACATTCTCCTGAAGATCATCAGAGACAAAAACATTGCTAATGGTTGTGGCAGTGACAATTAGCTGTTTCTATAACAATGTATGTCTTATGAATATGAGCATATTTTTAAATGCTCTCAATCTTCTTTCTTTATTTGCATATGAAAAACGTGCATCTCAAATTACCCTTTCTATCCAGTTCTGCAAAACTGATTTTTTGTTTGATGTGATAATGAAGATCACGATATTTTCCAAATAAATCTTGACATAAATATGCATGGGTCCATGTTACTGTAATTTTCAGTAAGTAAATGAGTAGAAAGACAACAGATGATCTCAGAGATCTGTAGCATAATTTTACTTGCCCTAAATTAATACCTTGCACCTTTGTTCTCCTCATGTACCACTCAATATTTATCAACAAAATGTAGTTATAACACATGACTTCTTGCTCTCAAGATTATTACAGTCCATAACTCCTCAAAACATTATATCACTACACATGGTAGAAAAGAAACCTACATTGGAAGGAAAAGGAATTTCATAAATAGTCAAGTTTAGGAATTATTATGGAAAGAAATGAAAGTAGCAGAGGAAAAAAAATTGCCTTAGAAGAGGCCAAAATTTAAAAGTTCTTGACCATTGTTTGTCATGTCAATTTTAGTTTACAAAGTCTTATGTAAACTGTGTGGCTGATCTGGTTCTTCTGTGGCAGAAAGTAAATCTTTTCAAGCTAGGCAGGCATATAATAAATGGAAAAGATAAGAATAAACATTTAACAAATTATTGAATAATATGAATACACTTTCACCATTTAGAAAAAAAGAAATCCTCAGACTTCATTTAGATTTCATTCTGATTACAATTTATTTCTGTACAACCATTGCTGTTGAGGAAAAAGGAAAAAAAAAAAAAAAGAGAAAGATGAGCTACTTTTGACTACTGAGATGGATAAAGAGTGCAAATATTTATTTATAAAAATTTGGAAAGGTTGTATGTTCTTTCCTGTGGAGAGGAATGAGAAGAAATGAAAGACAAAGACGTCTCAAGAAGAGGGTAGATCCATGTTTACATTGTGGTTTACACTTTTGATGGTTTACAGTTTGCCTCTGTATCATGGTATAGAAAAAGGGCTATTACTAGAGATTTCTTATCTCCACTGTCTTCAAGCAGACATTAGGGATGCTTGCTGTTTTGCTCTCTTCTATCTGCTACAGGCACAACAATGATAATGTGAAGTGTAAATGTTGCTGGTTAGTTTGTTTTGAGGCTATCACGAGTCAGCAGAGGAAACTTAGAAGTTATAACAGAATTTTTTTTTTCTCCCATGAAACTGAAAGCTGTTACAAGTGTTCTATATTGATATTATATTTTTTTTACCCAATGCATTTCTGTTTAAGGATTTGCTGAACCATATGCAGCTGCCTGAACATTTCTCTGTTCATTTTGTATTTCATGTGCAATTTATGCCTCAGATGGAAACAACTTTTTCCCTCCAAAGCATTGTATGCTCAGCCTCTTAGTTTCCAATACAGTTAAATTTATTCTCAAATGCCAGTCGCAACTTTGTCTTTCCTAGAGAGTCTCTTCCTTGAGTTTAGCTTTCATTTGTGGCTTAAGGCAAAATTCTTAAGTCATGTATAACTTTAAACTGAAAAACTTTTCCATAATATTTACGTAATGCAGCATTATATTAATAGTTTGACAGGAAATAATAAGTTTTGGCTGTAACATATCCAGACTGATTCTGTAAAATGTATAGGGAAACCTCAGTAGTCTGAACCTGGCATACGTGTTCAAGTGGCAAAATGTTCTCAATGGTCAGATTTAGCATGATTCTTTCAAATATTCTTACGTCTTCTTGAATGTGAAGCGTAAGTAATGGGAAGGGACAGAGAATTTTTTCAGGTGTGTCCAAAGTGTAAAGTAACGCAGTAAGCCTTTTTTAACAAGAGGCAGAAAAGAATGTTTCTAAGGCTCCTCAGATATCTAGTAATGACAATCTGTAGTCAAAATTTCTGGGCTGAGGGAAGAAAGAGGAAAATCCAGTATATGTTACTTTCACAAAACCATGTGCATCAGATTTTTATTTAGATATATTACTAGAAGTCAAAAAGGTTATTCATATTCAGGCGAGAAAGAAGACAGTAGTTGAGGAGGTGGATGGATGAGTACTGAAAATAAAATAAATGAAATTCACATAAAAATGCAAGAAGTGAACTTGAAATAAGAGTTTGTAGCACTCCATTCAATCCCAAAATCTCACATAAAATATGCTGAGTGCTAGTGACAAGTAGGATATTATCCAGTACCCTCATTATACGATTTCAGGTTTACAGCACCTGGGATACAGAACCAGCAGGAGCTTTCCTTCATTAACATTTTAACTAATTAAAAACTCTAATGACATCTTAATAACTGCAGTGGTTCTTTAGTGTAGATTGCAGTAGCAGTATCTGCATTGCCTTGATTTTCTATTCATGTATGTTTAATCAAATTTTTTATGTATGTTCTAAATGGCAATGTATTTACCTGACATGAATCTGTGACATCAGCACAAACTTCTTAATTAAACAACCCGACTTTGTGTGTGATGGTAACCTAAGTGACTGTATATTAAACAAGGCAAATGACATTTACTTTTCTTATCTTCTATTTTCCAGCATCTGGTTCTTGTGTTCTGCTCTATTGTAACAAATTCTCTAGAGAATGATACTGTGAAAAATACCACTGACACCAGCTGCAGGTGCTGATTTTGACTTAATGGGTAGAGGTAAATCTAGTTTTCAGTTAGGAAGTGCTAAGAAGAATTCTTAGCAGCATTTTGGTGCTGCTGATACAAAAACAATTAGGGCAAGTTCATTTTCTTCACCCACTATCTCCTCCTCATACATGGGAGTTGGAGTACTGGAATATAGCTGCTTTCTCAAGTGTGTACTCCTCTTGCATACCATCTATATCTCTTGTGCCCTACATAGTAGTTTGTAGTCAAATCAGGAAAAGTGGTTGCATTCTTACTTCTGTACAAAGAATTGAATTTCAGAGCATACAGAATTTGCTTGTCCATTCTACTTTCTTCATTCTCCAAATCAACTGCTGAAATGCAGGTTTTCAGCCTGATTTAAAAAATAAAACTTTTTCTACAATTTGCCAAAGACTATAATTTTTCTATTCCAGAACACAAGATACAGGTTTACTGTAAATGACTGTAGTCATCAGTTATGTCCACGGATCAGAAATTATCACATCACAACTCAACATCAAACACTGTCACTTTAATCAATCCCTAGAGCAGATGGTAAATCCATCATTATTTTAAAGACGTCAAAACAAGACAGTACATATATTTTTCATAGATTTTTTTTTCTGTCCAGAAACTTCTGGATAAAATCTTTCAACATGTGTGATATCTTGCAGTTTGAGAATCTTAAAATTCCAAAAGATGAGCATAGAGATAGGCTGAAATAAAACCTCTGTCCCTTGAAACAGTATTAATTTTTATATGGATGAATTTGGAGAAACATGGGGAAGAGGGATATGAGCATGCAACTGAGAGGTGCCTTTTTCATTCTCATTTTGTTCTATTAATCTAATGTCCTTGAACTTGTCTAGTTATCCTTTGTCCTGATTGCACAAGAACTGTACTGATGAAGTTCTGCTCTTTACAGTTGTGGATCATCCACAGTGATCTGAAGAAAGTGTCAGTAACAGGAAATTCTTTAATAAATTTAATCACAAATGTCTACATGAGTTTGTGGGGGGGTGAAGGGGAAAGAGGGGAGTTTGTGTATCATACAGCATTATGCAAGAGAAATAGAATAAGACATCGAGATGTGAGTCTGTGTGATCAAAGAGTCTTTTTTGATCTAAAATCTGTAAACGGCCTTCCATGTTGGCAGTACCAAAAAACCAGGACCAGACTGTAGGCCAACTAATTCAAAGGAAACAAACTCAAGAACATGCATTTTTCCTAAGCTGTTCAAATATCTGTTGTTTCCAAAAATATTCAAAATATTTGAAGCTATTTGCTGTCATAAAAAATATTTAATCTTATGTGAATGCACTTCAGACCTGAAAGAGTGACAATTTTGAGTTTCATACTTATTGATTCTCAATCAGTTTTCTAACAAAAAATTTCAACCCACAGTTAAATAAATAAATAAATAAATAAATAAATAAATAAATATTTTTCCCCAGAATTTGTGTTCTGCATTTGACAAGCTAAATATTTTGTGGTCAGGACACAGGATGCATCTCTCAAGAAGTTCAAGCCTCAGTACTCATTCTTAGACTATGACTGTTCGATTGTGACTCTTTAAAATCCTTAAATTTGAATCTGAATTTAAATTTTAAAATGAACAGTTGTGGAAGGTAGGTAAGATCCTTTCTTGATTTTAATCATCCTTTGTTAATATTTATTTCTTGGCAAAGAAATACAACACAAAACACAACAAAAAACAACACAAAAAGAATGGGTTAAATTAATTTAAGATATTATACTGTATATTCTACGAGTTTTATTGGAATTGTAAACTTTCATACTCATCAAAGGGCACTCAGGGAAATTATGCTGTAGAGGTATCATCCATCTTTTGTGTTCTTCAGTCTGAGTGCAGTTCCCTGTGCCCACCAATGCTCCAAGACACAGTGTCTTGGCAAAATCTGAGGTTCAGATTCTCAAAGGTGGATATATCAACATAAGGCCTGAAATCAAGAGGAGGCATAATAAGCACCAAGTCTTGAATATATATTGTGATAATGTAGCTTCTTACCCGAAGCTCTTGCTAAAGAACAAGTATGCTGGGAGGGGGGGGGGGGGGGGTGGGGAGGAAAAACACAGTAGTATGGAAATAAATATGTATAAAGAGATTTTTTGCTATTCCTTGTTTGTCACTGATCTAATATCTACTGAAATTAGCACTATGTACTTCTATATTTAAATTTCATTTCAGATTATTGTCTTTGGAAGGTCATCACTGTAACAATGGCAAAGTCAGGGTGGTGGCTGGAAAATGAACCAAAATAACTTCATTATTTTCCTGGCACAAGAAAATCTGGTAAGTACAGTACCATTTAATAAGAGCCTGAGACAGGCTTTCAGCTTTAACCTAAACCACAGGCTGATTTTACCTGTCTGATTAAGCATGAGGACTGTTGCTTAGTGGAGAGCAAGGGTAAAGCTGCCTGGGGCTTCTAGTGAAAACTGCACAAAAGACGAACAGCGCATAGAGAAGCCAAAGCATAAGGCTGAAATCAAGCATAAAGCCCTGCAGGTCCACAGTGCCCCTTCAGCGAGGGTATGTTTAATTTAATTGCTGAATCTGCAAGTCATAATAGATGAAATTAGATGAATATGGAAACAGTAGATAATGCAAGAGTTATACAAGAGTGAGGCCTAATGATTTTTTCTGTTATTCGTTGGGTGGGTGGGTTTTATTGGTTTCTTTTCTTGCTCTTATTAGAGTATCTGAGCAAATATTAATGAAAAAGAAATCCATCAAAACCCATCAGGATGTGCAGAGATGAGTTAATGCTAATTTAACAGCATGAGTAGTCAAAGTGCTTGCGTTTGCTTAAAGCACAGAAAATTCTTGAAAATATTGGAGCGATTTTTTATTAATTTTATGGGGAAAAAAAAATTGGGGGGGAAATAGAGCCTTCAGTGCTAACTGTAAATATCATATCCTTTGCTGAATTACATTTTTGTCTTAGTACTTACTCAGTACTTCGGATAAGTACATAGAACATCAAGTAAAACTGATGTTCTCGCTAACTGTACTATAACTTTATCTGAAATAAAATATTGACCATTATTGTGTTGAGCATTTGGAAAGAGATTTTAAGATAGAACTTGAAAATCTGCTAATTGATAAATGAGAGATCAAAAATGTTCCTTTTTCAAATTTTTTTCAACCTTGATATGTGCTATCATTTCTGCCTTGATTTTCTCTTCAAACAAATAAGCCATGTGAATGTGCTAATTTTTTGCCTTTGCAGTGGTTATTCAATTCTCTAACTGTTGTCATTTGTTCTGTGACTTCGGATAACTGTTCCAACTCTGCTGCCATTTGCTCCTCACAAAAATAGATATTATGTCATGTCTGGCTTCACTATAGGTGTTCATAAACATAAAACACTTCAAGATATTCTGTTGAAAGGTACTTACTTATTAGTACTAATAATTTTAAAAACAATCACCATAAAATCTATTAATTTTTTCTCTACTATGCTTTTCTAAAACATCAAAATAAACATTCTTATTTAAAAAAATACAATTAAAAAACTCATAGTTTTTTTTTTTTTAAAGCTTAAAATTATTTTAGTCTGTATGTTTGATGTATCCTTTTCACAATGAAAATAAACCAGATTTAGCCATTTGAAGTTCAAGAAAAGTTAAGCACAGTAGTTCTAACAGAATGAAAACAGAGCAAGTCATTTCTATTTCTCACCATTACTTGCATTTTTGAAGTGCTTATGAATTTCTTCTGGTATAGATTTACACTTTGCCTGTGTGCAAGCAATTCTAAAGGCTTCATATGAATTGGGAGTCAGGCTGTTACCTCTTCAACTTCAAAATTACTAGCCTGCACAGAGATGAAAATATTTTTATATTCTGTGAAATTTAGAGCACAGTGAAAAAAAAAATATACCTATCCTTCTACTTTACATCCCTGTTTCCAATTACTTCAGTGACTATGAATACAAATATAGGCTTGCATGCCAAATTCCTTTTTTTTTTTTTTTTTTATACCTAAATATCGTGTGTTTAAAATTATAAATAAACATACATGATTATATACGTGGTAATATATTCTAGCTACTTGTGTTAAACAGAACATACAGTATCACAGAATCACAGAATCACAGGGGTTGGAAGAGACTTCAAGAGATTATTGAGTCCAACCCCCCCTGCTAAAGCAGGTACCCTAGGATAGGTCGCACAGGTAGGTGTCCAGACAGGTCTTGAATATCTCCATAGAAGGAGATTCTACAACCTCTCTTGGCAACCTGTTACAGTGCTCCATCACTCTTACCATAAAGAAGTGCTTCCGCATATTAGTATGGAACTTCCTATGTTCAAGTGTTAGGCCATTACTCCTTGTACTATCACTATGCACCACCGAGAAGAGCCTGGTCTCATCCACTTGCCTCCTGCCTCCCTTTAGATATTTATAAATGTTTGTCTCAGTCTTCTTTTCACCAGGCTGAACTGACTCAGGTTACTCAGTTTTTCCTCATATAGGAGATGCTCCAGGCTCTTCATCATCTTTGTGGCTTTCCACTGAACTCCTTCTGGGACATCCCTGTCTGTAATTCCCTCCAAGTTTTTGTCATTGTTGTTTTCAAAAACTAATGATTTAAAGGATCTTCAGTCTCAGCATTTTACATTCAGATGCTGCAGTAGTAGAGACAGAAGGTAAACACATATTTTCTGTATCTTACTTTACATTTGTTAATTCAGTTCTATTAGTCAGCTACTCGACCAGTTGCATTTGAAGGTTTAATGCTCTGTTATCTATCAGTACTTGACTGATTATTCATCACAAGTGTTTATTAAAAAGAAAAATATATGCTTTCTACACAATCCCAGTAACAGCTATAAGGAAAGTACAATTTTTAAAGCTCCTGTCAGTACATGCAACATTTTTAACAGTTTGATATAGTGTTAATGCTACTTAAGCTACATAAATTTTGCAAAAAAAGAACTTTCTTATAAAAAAGAAAATCATTCTCAATATATAGAAAGTATATATATTTATATATACTTATATATATATATATATTCTTAATAACAATATTTTCTTAATAACAAGTACCTAGCAACAGATGAAACGTAAATAGATAATGTCAGCAATTAAAAATTTTACATTAGATAAAATTATTTTATGTCTGCTTGTGTGGAAGTATATCGCTTAACCTTTCTATAACTGTCATTTTTATGTATTAGGAAAAGTTAAAACAATCACTTAAATCACACATTCAAATATTTTAAATATTTGGTTTTGTTGTGATCTTCATTTTTGGATGTCAGGGGGAAGTTTTATTCAGAGGGTGGTGACATATTGGAACAGGTTGTCCAAGGAGTTTGTGGATGCCCCATTCCTGGAGGCATTCAAGGCCAGGCTGGATGTGGCTCTGGGCAGCCTGGTCTAGTGGTTGGCAACACTGCCAGTGGCAAGGGATTGAAACTAGACCATCTCTGAGGTCCTTTTCAAACCAGGTCATTCTATGATTCTATGATTAGTTCACTACAGAGAGACTAGTGTGGAGCTGGAACAGGCAACCCAGAGAGGTTGTAGATGCTCTGTCCCTAGAGGCGTTCAAGATCGGGTTGGATAGGGCCCAGGGTAACCTGGTCTAGTTCCAGAGCTGAAGGTTGGTGGCCCTGCAGTGGCAGGGGGTTGGATCTTGGTGATCGTTGGAGTCCCTTCCAATCCAAGGAAGAAGCTTTTGATTGCTGAGGTTAGCTGCTTTGGATCTGTCCTGGCCAGAACCACAGTGACTGATCGTGAGGTACAGGGGGGTTTGGGTTGGTCCCTTCATCCAGGGAACCCCGATGTAACAGAGTAGCCCGGCAGATCTCGCGAGAGCGGCTGATGTGGCAGGAGCGTTGCTGGGGCGTTGCCCTAACCCTAACCCTAATCCACGCCCCCCTGTCTAGAAAAAGCCTCAGGGAGCAGGGATGGAAAGGAGGAGTCAGGGTGTGTGAATCATGTGGGTCGTTCAAGCATGGAGAAACCGTAAGCTATCCATTCATGGGACTACACAGCGAGGACGGTTGTTATCACTGTGAAGCGAGTGGTAAGTGCAGGGGCACCTGTTAACAGCCTGGTAACAGGGTGAGGGTGGAGCCATCACTACTGGCAGCAGGGCAGAGCTGATCACCTCATTAAGACTAGTGCTAGTGAGTCTGCTGGTCTGCCATGGCTGCACCATGGTGGAAGGCTACTGCCAGGAACAATGCGGAGACCCAGACTGAGATCCCATGCACACATGAAAGGAAGGCTGCGGCCAAGAAAAATGTGGAGACTCAGAATGAGGTCCCGAAACAACATACATAGTGCACAGGTCTCTGGCTGTAGTGAGTGCCAGAGCCTGGCCTTTGCAGTGCTAGGTGAGAGAGACAGCACTTGTGTAAGATGCGACCAGCTAAATGACTTACTCAGCCTTGTGGTTGACCTAAAAAAGGTGAAGAGGCTGAGGAGCAAAAGGGAATGTGAGAGGGAGATGAATTGGTGGTGCCAGTCTGTATCGGCCCTGACATCTAGGCAGCCAGCTGAGGCTCCACATGGAGCATGTCACCACCTGCCGTCTTGCAAAAGGTGATAGAGGGGAACCGGCAGACAGACACTGTCCCTGCTGCCATGAGCCCCCTGTCTTCTCCTCCCCCTAGCAATGATGGTGAAGAATTGGGGGGTGTGTGGTAATGGCAAAAGGTCCCTGCTTGGTGATGCAGGCACAACAGCCCAGATATTCCCCTGCCTCCCCAGTTGCTGCTGTGGAACAGGTACAGTGCTCTGCAGGGACAACTGGACACTGGTAGTGATGATGGTTCTCCCTACCTGGTGGTGTCACCAAAGTCTAGCTGGACCACATTTAGCATTAAAACCTCATCAGCAAATTCTATGATTCTGTGATTCTATTATTCATTTTTATAGTATGCCCTTATATCTTATTCAACTCAGTTGTCCCCAGTCCTGTTTTTGATCAAATAACCATTTAATTTATGGCCTTTTAAATAAAATCCCAGAGCATTTTTGTAATACTATATAAGACTACTTGGATATATACATGTTCTCAGGAAAAGCATCATTAGGATAAGTGTAATTAATAACTACAATTTTAAAACGTAAAACATAAAGCAAAAGTTACATAAGGTAAAAATTAAATAAGATTTTAATTAAACTTCTTCTTTAGTAACCAAAAATAATTTTCTGACAGGATTTGGCTGAAATTTTGTTCTTTTAGCTGAACCATTCCTTCCAAAATGTTCTTTGAGATTTTGTTAAGTTCTACCACTTGAACATAGGGGAACTGATGTAATTTATCCTAAAATTTCTTCTTTGGAAGTGGAGAATATATAGTTACAGTTTCTCTTCAGTTCAAGCTAACATTAATTTAATAATGTCAGTCTGATACTAATTTTCTCACACTCCCAATTTGAATAAAAATTGGCTTGATGGCTTCCATTTGAAATTGGTATACTTGTCCCTGAGATGTGAAGCAAGCTAGGGAGGAATTCATAACTTCCAACATGTTCATGGAGGTCAGAATGATTTCTTATTCCTTTTATTGCCCTGTGCTGTGTATAAACAGAAAAGAGAGATTTCAAGTGAGATACCTGACCAAAGACAGAGAGAGCAGAAGTTAGCCTAGTGTGTTTGTGTTGCTCCGGTGATAAATACAGGGAGGATCTGACCACAGTTAAAAATTTCTACAGCTCACAAGAGATCACAGATTCCTCTTCTTATTCAGAATAGTGTTAAATTGAGTGATTGTGTTGGCTTGACTAATATATTTTTCTCCTTCTACAAGATTGAAATGTGTCATGATTCCTTCAATGGACAAGAATTGATGTATCAGATACATACAGGAAGAGAAGCCTTGCTGCTCTTACAGTTGTTCACTGACAGTTCCTCTATTTATCTTCAAATTGACTATACACAGATCTTTCTCCAACAGACAAGGTGTTTCACAATACCACTATCTGAAGCAGTCAAATTGGCCTTTCTAAGTAATCACATATTGATTTGCTCTGATGGGTTTTTCTTTCTTTTTATTACTAGACTGGCAGATATCAGTAAATCACAACATAGTCAAAACACTTCCCCTTTTCAGAATTGCTCCTGTAAAGTAATCCATGGAATAAATATGCGGAATCATGAAAAGTATCTTGATAAATACATTTTCTTCACCCTCCCACCTTTTTTGCAGAGTAAATGATTGCCTGATTACAGGTCATGATAGGTCTGCAGATTACTGCTAGTCTAAATTTCTCTTCTCACCAAAAGTCTGGGAAATGCCAGCCTGTGAAGTTGTAATATGAAGCTAGGTCTATCATGGCAGGTCTCTGAGCCAGCTGGAGCTCTGAGGCACACCTGCATAGGTCTTTTAACATTAGGAGCATGTAAAGACCAAGAGGCTTTTAAGCTCAGAAAATCTATTTTTTATTAAAATGAAAATGTTACTTCAAAGGGCAACTGAAAGTTACTATCAAAGACAGGAGAGAATTCCATCCTACGTGTCCATGTGGCTTTACATAGTCTCCTTTTTGTTTTTGTTTTTGTTTTTTTTTTCTTCCAGCTTTCATTTTTGTTAGCTTATCTCAATCCAAACAAAAGCTTTTTATAAAATGTTCTTTACATCTCTGTTTTATTGATTGATATTGATTGACTTCGAGTTTTTGACTGATCTCTGTTGCAAAGAAAGTCACTTTATGCCAAAGCAAAGGTGACCAGGCCATAGAGTGGTTTGTCTTAAGTAAACAGCTATCAATAACTGAATGGATCAGCTAGTGTTACAAATGTTTCTCCTTGACTTTGTTAAAAGAGTGTGAATGTTTCTCTGAGTGAGCAAGACCACTTGAGGATATGAATATGTGGCATAAGCCAACATAAAGAAATTAAACAAATTAAACAACTATCAAAAGAGTTTTTTGAGTGAACATTAGCTTGAGTGGACTTCAGTTCACATATTCCTTTAGAGAGTCAGAAGATGCCAAGCATCGTGATGATGATGAAAAAAATTCATTTTAATATTCAATATTGCACTCTCTGCATAGATTATCTAAAAGAATGTGGCCAGAGAGTATGGGACTCTCACTGTTTTGTAGCACATGCTAGATGCAACATTCTAAAAATGTTTACATTGAATTCTCTCCTTGTGTGAATTATGCTTCTGAATGGTTATAAGTCAGCAATATATGATTGTTTTCTTTGAAACATATCATACTGTTAAGTTAAAGGATGGTATAGTAACATGCTGTTTTTAACAGCATTTAGGTGCTGTACTGAATACAACAATTTTTGAAAAGAGAATGTTAGGATGAATCTATAATGAACTGGAGGACTTGTTTGGAACACTTACAGTGCTTCTGTATGTTTTCTCATCTAACAATAGGTGATTTATCAAACTGATTCTGTTGAAAGAAAATAAATGCTTTGAATAAATCTTTATGGATTAATTGCATATGCTGATTAAAGACACAAATGAAAACACAAACTTTTATATTCTAAAGGCAACATCAAGATAAAATTTAATGTATAGATAAAAAAATATTTATGCAATAAATCAGGAGCCAGCTCAGTGGGTCACCCCTTCAGATGACAAATTCTTTTTTCCCAAATTTCCCAGGGCAGAAGCTAAGTATAGCCAAGGCCATCACATCATTGTTGAAACGACATGAACAGCGATGGATGAACTGAGATAATAATGATGGAGTAAGGACTTCATTGATTCAACTTTCTTTCTTTTCAATTACATTAAATAAGGACAAGAAACAAAAGTATATATGTAATGAGGCAATTGAGCGAAATTTAATTTTTAAGTCTGATGAATGTAGTAGTATAGCAAGACTTCCTGCAAGATTATATGAATTTCTTTTGATTTTCTCTCTTTTCCTGTAACTCAGACTACAGTAGTAGGCAATCCCACTTGTAAGTGTCTGAATACTTGTAAAGTAAGTGCAGGCTGCAATTAATAAATGGTTGCATTTGAATATATATTGCAACCAGCTCACCAAAAGAAACATCCTCTGTATATTTTTCTTTATAACTTTTAATAAGACATGTAGGAAAATGTCATGTATCAAACACATTTGTTAACTGGTGGTAGAACAGAGATTTTTCATCAGTTTGCATCCAATTTAAATGGCTCTTACGACATGCAAAGCTCAGTTTGTTTATTTTTATGAAAGTTATTAAATGGGAGGTTATTTGTGGAGTAGTTAATTTCGAGCAGTGTTAGCTCTTTTTGATTTGCATTTCCTCCTTTAATATGAAAAATAAAAGTTCTGTTTCTTATAGGTGGTGTAAAAAGTGTTGTTATTCTCTTTCTTTTAGTTTTTGGGATAGATAGATATAAATTTTAAATGTTTTATATTGTATAGTTCAATATTGTTTTCACATAGATTGCATGAAACTTCACAAAAACATAACTGAGCGGTTTAATAAAAGGAAGAAAAATCTTATCCCTTGAAATCTTTTACATATATTTTTGCAAACCATAAAGAACTGCATTTTCCAAAATTGTTGATGATTTTGTTTAGGCCTGTTTCTTCCCACCTATGGATATTTCATAATAACTACAGTTAAAGATGTGGGATATCTGACATTTTGCACAACTGAAGCACATTTATTGGGTATCAGTTATTTAGAAATAGGGACTAATAAACTCAATACTAACTTCGGAAAGTAAATCTAATTATCCCTGAAGGGCAATCTGTTTGAGACTTCAGTGCATTTTATTGGATTTTTTTTTAATTAATAGACATGATCCCATCAATGCTTTAATATTCTTAAATTGCATGTCCATTTTCTTAATTTTTTCCTTGATACATTTGTTTAGGCAGTGAGTAAATTTTGATAGACTTTTATCTCACAGAAAGCCAGTGTTTTAGATTCCATTTCTTAGGTCCTTTCTGGGGCTTCAGCTGGGGTTTTCTACCTCGTTAAATATAGTAGCAGCTAAAAAAATGAATTCATGATCTTTCCCAAAGTGAAACCACAGAATACCACATTACAGTTTGTTTTTTTTTCTCAACCCCTTTAAATTTCATATAATATTGACAAATTTCCTTTTTTGTTGTTGTTGTTTAAAAATAAAAGTCTCTCAAACATTTAACTTTGATTATTATATTTTTTCTTCTTTTTGTGAATCCTTAGTAGGTAGAATGAGTTGTACCATTCCCCTCACTGTATCCTGTGAAAATTTCTCATGTGGATGTTTTCACTAAGATATTCAACATTCAAACTAAGCAACAGGTATCTTGAAATAGCATGAAAGTTTTTATGTTTTAATTAAAAAAAAAATGGGGAAGACTTTTTTTTTTTTTTTAATCAAGACTCTGTGATACTGCTTATGCTACCTTTCTTTCTGACTCAATATTCCAGTTGCAAATTCTCCAGGGCAAAATTTATCTTTCTCTGTGTTTTTTGTACACGTAGTAATCACTATTTTCTCTAGATGCTTTCTTAAAATATTTTAAAACAAAGAAGAATTAAAAGATGTCATAAGTAGTTCTTGCATTGTTTCAGGTATGAATAACAGGATGTATGAAATTTAAAGTCTTCCTAATCACTCATCTGTTACATAGTGAAGCATTCAACAGTATGAGACAGATTGATCATTTGAAGAAGGAAAAGGGAAGAAAGATGCATGACAGATATACGGTAGGTTCTCCTTACTCCACTTCCTATAATATTCACAGGGTAATTGTTTTACATGTATGCTTGTTCGTAAAATTGGTCGATGATTCACCTCTGTCCTTTGAGTAATTTCCTTACTACAGTTGTTCTAGTCATTAAGTCTTTTGGCACCTGTTGAATGCTAATATCCTTTGCTCACAAAGCAATATTTTCTATTTTTTCTAAGTGCATTGGACGCACTTACTGGTCACATAAATCTACCATTTTATGTCACCTATCACCATTACCACTGCTTCTGTTCAAAAGCTATCTAGCAGTAGCTAGCTCTCCTCTAGCTGTTAGAGTCCATTAAAACCATGCTACCTGCCTTAGCAGCCTCGGAGCTATCCTCCACCTTGTGAGGAGCTGGTTTTGTCATCTACCTTCTTAGTAGACCCGACCTCATTTTGAGTTACTTCTTGTCACAGGGTGAAGCCTGTCTCCAAGCTCCTCTCAGATAAATGAGACCATGATTACATCTGTCAGCTTTAACTGCTTAGACTACTCCTGTATGTGCAAGAAAGTAACAAAACCAAACAAACAAAACAAAAACAGGGATGATAGAGCTGCTAACTTTCTGTTCTTGGAAGACATTTGGGAAGGAGACCAGAGGGTACAGGAACCCAGGTAATAATTACTATTCAATCTGCGATATGCGGAAAGATTTTTCTGAGCCTACTTGGCTGGTGCAGCCTTCGGCTGCAGACAATCTAATTTTAAGAGGCAGTAAGTAGTTAAGATGTTAGTACTTCAGGTATGCAGGAAGTGCTACCTCCCAACCTCCAGGGATCTCTGACAAGTCAGGGCTGAGTTCAAGATAGAAGTATCCACATAAAGGCCAGACTGTGAGTAGGACTTGGATAGTCAAGTGGTTGGAGGGAGTATTCTGTTCCCTGTGCCCCTGGTACTAATCTAAATTGGGCTGGAGGACTGACTGATGGGATTGAGAGGTGTTTGGATGTCACGGAATAGCTCTCCATCTCCTCTCCATGGATACATGATGTTTAGTAAATTGCATAATAATTTGCCATACTGAGAAATGTGTTATTTCACCCCACTGCCAGTAACAGAACATACTTATAACAAAATGAAGCATCAGTGAAATGACCTCACTAACAAAACACAGGCAGCAACATAATGAAGTAAAATTATTTTAAATTTGAACTGTGAAGGGAAAACTAATTTATCACTACTATACCTATAATCCCTTAGATGTTTATTTTCTGATAAATTTTCTTAATTCGTTTTATTTTATTTCTAGTGCAGCATTTATTATTCTGCCTTAGTAACCTATCTGCCTATGTATATCCATATTAAAGAGGGACTGGATAAGATAAGAATTCTTACTACCAGATAGTGCCTATCGGTGGGAACAAAAGTGGTTTTTTTTGTTTGTTTGTTTGTTTTTTGTTTGTTTTTTTTTTTTTGCTGATTACCATCACTTTGAGCAGAAGAATATTAAACCTGAGATTTAAGTCTTTTGGAGACGATCTTCAAAAGTTTTGCTTTTTATAAAAAACAAATTTCTTAGTTGCTCATTCTAGCAGCTTTCTTTAGGAGTTGCTGTGTATGCCACATGTAGTAGGGAAAATATGATCTAACTCAAATATATGGCTGTGTTTTTATGCTACTGAGGACAGTCACGACCATTTTGTCATGTCATGAACTGTACTAAAGTTAATGCAACCATATGGATTGCCCCACCACAATTCAGTGGAACACAAGATAATGTTTGTGGTGATTTCTGTTAGAACATCACTAATGCTGCCCCTCCCTCAGGGCCTCTGTACAGGATTTTGTGGAGAAATGTAAAAATGTCAACACACTCTCTGAGTTGTAATACATATATTATCTCAGATATTTATACTGCTGTATGGACATCTGATTTTTTTCTTGAACTCAGCTATGTCATACAATCATAGAATCATAAAATGGCCTGGGTTGAAAAAGACCACAATGATAATCTAGCTTCAACCCCCCTGCTATGTGCAGGGACACCAACCACTAGACCAGGCTGCTCAGAGCCACATCCAGCCTGACCTTGAATGCCTCCAGCGACGGGGCATGCACAACCTCCTTGGGCAACCTGTTCCAGTGTGTCACCACCCTCTTTGTGAAAAGTTTCCTTCTAATATCTAACCTAAACCTCCCATGTCTCAGTTTAAGACCATTCCCCCTTATCCTATCACTATCCACCATCGTAAACAGCCATTTCCCTTCCTGCTTATATGCTCCCTTCAAGTACTGGAAGGCCACAATGAGGTCTCCCCAGAGCCTTCTCTTCTCTGAGCTAAACAAGTCCAGTTCCCTCAACCTCTCCTCATAGGAGAGGTGCTCCAGCCCTCTGAGCATCCTAGTGGCCCTCATCTGGACCCGCTCCAAGAGCTCCACGTCCTTCCTGTACTGGGGGCCCCAGGCCCAGATGCAGTGCTCCAGATGGGGCCTCACAAGAGCCAAGTAGAGGGGGACAATCACCTCCCTCTCCCTGCTGGCTACCCCTTTTTTAAAGCAGCCCAGAACACAGTTGGTCTTCTGGGCTGCAAGTGCATACTACTGGCTCATGTCCAGCTTCTTGTCTACCAGGACACCCAAGTCCTTCTCTGCAGGGCTGCTCTCAAGGAGATCTTCCCCCCATTTGTATAAATACCTGGGATTGCCCCAACCTAAGTGCAGCACCCTGCACTTGGCTTTGTTGAACCTTGTGAGGTTTTCATGGGCCCACTTCTCCAGCCTGTCCAGATGCCTCTGGATGGCTTCCCTTCCTTCCAATGTATCGACTGCGCCACTCAGTTTGGTGTCATCCACAAACTTGCTGAGGGTGTACTTGATGCCATCATCTGTGTCACTGATGTCGATGCTGGAGAGCACCGGTCCCAAGACCGACCCCTGAGGGACACTGCTTGTGACCGGCCTCCAGCCTGACACAGAACCATTGATCACAACCCTCTGGCTGCATCCAGACAGTCAATTCCTGGAACAGTCCATCCTTCAAGTTCATGCCTCTCCAAATTAGAGAGAAGGATGTGGTGAGGGACCATGTCAAAGGCCTTGCAGAAGTCCAGGTAGATGATATCCATCTCCCTTCCCCTGTCCACCAAAGCCATAACTCCATCATAGAAGGCCACCAGATTGGTCAGGAGCAATCTGCCCTTGGTGAAGCCATGCTGGCTGTCTCGAATCACCTCTTTATCTTTTATGTACCATAACATGGCTTTTATGAGGATCTGCTCCATGACCTTCCAAAGCACAGAGGTGAGGCTCACTGGCCTGTAGTTCCCCGGTCTTCCTTTCTCCCTTTCCTAAAAATAGGAGTAATGCTTCCCTTTTTCCAGTCACTAGGGACTTCACCAGTGAATCATGTCAGTGAACAGACATGATTTTTCAACTATGATGGAGAGCGGCTCAGCAACTATATCAACCATCTCCTTCAGAACTCTAGGATGGATATCGTCCGGCCCTGTGGATTTATACACATTCAATTTCATGAGGAGGACTTGGACTTGTTCCACAGTTACAGTGGGACAGAAACCACTCCCCACACCCTCAACTAGGGGCTCGTGGTCCTGTCAGACACGGGAAACCTGACCGCCCATAAAGACTGAGGCAAAGCACTTACTGAGTACCTCAGCTTTTTCTGTGTCTGAGGAAGCCAGCTCCCCATTACATTTCATCAGAGGGGGAACACTCTCCTTGGCCTGTGTCTTTCTGCCTATGTACCTGTAGAACCCCTTCCTGTTGTCTTTCACATCCCTTGCCAATTTCAGCTCCATCTGCGCCTTGGCTTTTCTAATCCTATCTCTACGCACATGAACAACAGCGCTGTATTCCTCCCAGGATACACAACCCTGCTTCCACTTTCTGTACATTTCCCTCTTTTCTCTCAGTTTAAGCTGCAGGTCCTTACACAGCCACAGTGGTTGCCTGCCTCTCCTGCTCGACTTCTTCTGCTGGGGAATGGAGAGCCTTTGTGCTCTCAGAAGGGTGTCTGGAAGTTTGCTCTCCTAAAGCACAGGATCCTAGCTCTGCTTTTTACCAGGCCCGCATTCCTCAAGGTCACAATGTCAGTAAGGTCCAATGGCTTTTATTTTGGAATGATTGCAGTGTAAATTAGCACCTGATACAATATACCACATAGACTTACACTGCGTAATTTTCTTTGTGTGAAACTAAGATATTGATGACAGTCTTTAGGTAAGCTTAATTTATTTGAGATTTAGAATGCATAGATGATCTGAAGTCCATTCATCAATAGTAGTGTGTCTGGAACAATAAGCTCCTATATTTGCTACTTACTTGTCCTCTGGAAGAACTTTCTATTTTAACAAAAAATATTTATTTGAGTTGACGTAGAAGTTCTATGGAGATCTGTATTATTGTGCACCTTATTATATATTTCCTTTATAAGCTTGTTCTGCAATGTACTTCCAACCAATATTTTATTTTAGAAATTATGCAATTAGTTTACCCCTTATTGAAGATCCATTCACTTACACCACGTCTTTCTATTTTTTTTTACACTGATAAATAAATCTAGCAATAGAATTATTTGGAATTATCTTATTTCTACTTACTACAACAGAATCATGTGAGTATAGTGTTAGTATAAATGGGGTCAGAATCAAGTTCATAGCTATAATTATATTTGGCTTCTCTGACATTTCTCTCATAATAAAGCTTGCTTTCCAGGTGATCGTACCTCACATGATCAGAGGTGTTAACAAATGTTCAAAAACAATTTGCAGTCTTTTAATTAAAAATGTCTCAATCCACATGGTAGTTAGGCACCAGAAAATATGACAGCTACATGACTACCTTTGATAGTGGATAGTGAGAGCACTGTGAATGAATGAATGACAGAAGTTGGAATTAACATTTATTGCTGTTTTAAGATAAACATTTCCTTAGTTTGTGAGTCATTCTGGGTGGTTACTCTAAGTTAATATCAAGGTTGTACAATTACACCAGAACACAAGGCAGATCTGCAGATGGTGGACACCACAAAGGACTAGAAATATGGAAACCCTTGAGCTGTGTAGTATCAGGAAAGATAGAACTTTGGAGAGTTGGAATTCAGAAGTGCTGAAACCTTTCAAACCATTAATTAAGGATCTCAGTTTATCACATAGATGATGAGAAACAATTGTTTCATTGTTTTTTTTTTTTTCTTCTCTTACACCTTGTCCATGCTTAGAATTATGCAAAGGAAGCAATTTTATTGTTGATAAATAGGATTTTACATTTCACTTGAGGAAGCATACATCTCATTATACTGGCAAGTGCTGCAAGGTAGATGAATGAAAGCACAGCTTTTCTATGCCCTTATCTAATATTTATGTTTAACAGTTGAAAAGTGGAAATGATTAAATGATAAAACTTGCATGGGCATATGTAGTAAGAAATTGTACCATGCTAGTCTGAACAGTTTCCTATTTTATTTACTAAGCTACTTCATTTCCCCAAAAATGTTAGAGAAATCAAGGAAGATTCAAGTGTTCCATGACAGGTGTTTTCTTTAAGTTAAATGAAAAATCGGGAACATTGCATCATAAAAAGCAAAGAGAGGGAGGGGAAATACCAAGGTTGTCAGATGCATCACCTGTAACGAATCCCTTAAACACAAGACTTACCTTACCCACGTATTGAGTATCTGGACCTGTGTACTCTTCCAGCAAGAAAAATTGATTCCACATCCATCCACGCTTGGTACGATGCAGTGTTTTTCCATCATTCTCTGACAGTCTTGTTATCCTTTCACTGTGTGAGTGCTTGTTAGTCCTTTTTGGTGATAGCATCATATGAATAGCATGAAGCATAGAGCTCCAAAGCAAAACTGTCAAGAAGGAATGAACCCTCATCATTTACAGAGATGCTATTAGACTCCACTTCTGTAATAATTCACCAGACAAAATTTTCAAATGTTATATTCCTTTTGGAAATAGGACCTAGGAAATGGAGAAAAGTATTTGAGTAAATTGCAGTCTACCAATAGCCTAATGATCAAGACAACGACCTGTGCAAATTAAATAAAACTATATGAATAAAAAACAGATGTGTATTTGAACCTTTTCTTGAGACAATTACATACAAGAATTAGAGTTTAAATTCAAGTCCTTTGATGCTACCTTCATCCTTTTCCATTACACCTTCTCACACCATGGATAGACAGTAATTTAAGACATTACTTGAGTAAAATGCCTTTTAATCAGAAAAGTTTAGCTATCAGTTGCTTCTTCAAACAATAAAAAAACTTACCTGTTTTTTCACTTGTAATCTAAAAACTTGTAATCTAATCTCTTCCATCTCAGGCTGATGGAATCCTCTCTTATTATCTGCAAGTTTGAATTTTCTCTTATTTCATAAACAAGAAGACTCCCTATTACCAAATGTCCAGAGAATACATTTCAGTTTCTGTACAAAGGAACTCATGATAGAAAATGAAATTTAAAGTATTACTGATGACTTCAACAGGTTTATTTGAAAGTGCTAATTAGAAGAGTTTGTTTTCATAGGAATTCTGCTGAGGTTTACAAAATTCTACTTTTGGGTCAGAATCCTGCATGTGCTATGTATTTATTTTTATTTTTTTCTCTCTGAAACAAATGGAAAATTTCATGACATAGAATACTGTTATTATTAATTCTTACATAGATACTGTTATTTTCCATAGATGTTTGTAAATACAGGTTAATCAGAATCTGTTTTATTATTATTATTATTATTTTGTTTTTTGTTCTTGTTTGAAATGGAATAGTCTTGATTTGGCAGTGCAAGTCAGGTTCCTGATGTCTCAGTCTCTTTGATAACCTGGGTTATCAGTAAAACCTGCTTTAGTTTTTGGATATCCTTATCTGAGCTGTGATGTGTATTACAGAAAATATTACAGAAAATCTAGTTAAACAGTTCAGCACCTAAAGTACAGGTTACATCAGGAATCTACTTCATGGACAGTGATAGTGAAATGAAAGCACAACGCCCAGAAATTTTAGAATACTGAAAATCTAAAATTTGCCAAAATGTATATACCCATCTTACCTTCTCTCAAAACTCTACTATAACAGAAGCTACCTTTACTTTTTTTTAATTATTTTATTTGGTGGATGGAGATGCCTTTTCAGTGGGAATTTATGGAAATAGGATTTTTAAAAATGAAAATTATTGATCAGTTGAGAGCCAAAGTTATATAACAAAAAATGTTAAATGAATAATATTCTAAATGCTTTAATGATTTCATAGATTAAGTTGTGCCCTTGTGTGGAGTTCTCCTTAAAACTGATATTCTTTGTGGTCTCAGGATCTTAACTGTCAATTTGAAAGAAAGATCAAAGTCCTAGCATTTTAGTAACTTCAAATAGTTTTATCTGAGAAAGAAGTGAGAGCTTAGAATATTTATCGCTCTCTAATATCATGTTCAAAATCAAACAACAAAAAAATTTAATAGGTTTCAAATTTATGCAAAAGATAATGGATATAATACAGGAAAACTTTTACTTTATTTTGCTTTATTTTAATTGAAGAATCAGAGAGCAAACTAAATTCTATTTGTATAAAATCCTGCAATGCATCCTGTATATATATCTCAGCACACATTAGTAGATGTGTTTTATTTTGATTCTGTAGGTACGCTCAAAATCTTATTTTCTATCTTTTAATATCCAATATGTTCCTACTGAGCATGCAAGGACAAAAGGGAACCCTCCTGTGGCTAATTTAATGTCAATAATTTTTGACATTGTGAAATAGTTCACATCAGATACTTTATGTGATTGCCTTGTTCCATGCTTATTCCATAAAGATCAAAAGAGATTGATAAAACAAACCAACAAATAAAAAAAAGAAAGAAAGAAAGAAACAGGTCAATATTAACTTCAATCTTATATCCTGATTTTAAATGTCTAAATTTAATTATTTTAATTCCCTCTATAACATAGAGAGAAGTAATTTTTATCACTCAATATAACTGTCTATCAGTGTACCACATGGTTATCTGGATCACCAAATGCACCCACCGCCCATCTGAGGCAGACTTCAGGGGCTCTTCAGACTCTGCAAATATATGCTTGAGGTATTGTAGAATAGTGGTAAAGAGCAAGAGCAGCTATTTTTGAAAATACTCTATATAAAGGGCTGATCTCCTAGTTTGTAAAATGACTCTCAAGTTTCCTGTCTTAACCTTGGAAACCTAACTTGATTTGTCTTGAGACAGTGCTTACTCTTTCAGGGCTGTATTATATTATTTATTTGTTAGATTGCAGTTCAAGGATTCATACTGTATACATTCTGGAATACAAAACGTGCAAATACTCGTATTGATCAAATTTTGGATTTGATTGCTTTTGCTTTGCATCTGAATGATATGCTGAAACTTAACTAAATGCTAAAAGTTATGGCTTTATATTCTTATAGTCATTACTGATTAATTTCTTGGAGTTTATTAGCTCTTCTACATTAAAAAATAATAAAGTAAACTTCTGAAAACTACATATGTATTTGGCAAAAATTTAATAGTTAACCTAAAAAGCAAAAAATCCTAAAATATATATATTTACAAAACTTGGAAAGCTTACAAAAATTGGAAGGCTACTGTGAAGAATATGCCATTGAAGAACATAAAATATGTTTATGTATATTCTATATAGATAATATATATCTATATATTTTATCTTAATTAGAAAGCTTAGAAAATATTCTAAGCTCTCACTTCTTTCTCAGATATATATATATATATATATATTTAAACAATACTGGAGAAAAGATTGTGAACATCAGTATACGACGGCTGCTCTGAAAGTAATGTCTTCTATTTTTTTACATCGGGCCACAACATCAGAGATAGATATTGGTAGTATGGCAGTAGAGGTTGAACCTCCTCACCAAGATTCCGTTACATTTTATTGCTTTGTGACAGATGATACAAGAGGGGCATCTGGCCTGGAAGTGCATATGAAGCAAAGTTGTTACATATAACTCCTCCTTGTGGAAAATAACGGCACCCACTGGCATTCCTCAACATTTGCTGAATGTTTATGCTTGTGGATGTGAGCACAGTGATGTGGTAGGTGACACATTTCAGCAGTGATGACAGAGACAGTGGCTCACCTCTGCTGGTGCAGATTTTTACAGTTCTGAAGCATGTAGATTCATGCTCATCGCTGGTGAATATGGCAGTGAGTATGTCAAAATATAAAGCATTTAGTAACTGAGAATTTTCTCTATTAAATACTGTTATTATACTCTGTATCTGTTGTACTTTACATAGAAATAAACAAGAGGCACTACTTTCAGAGTAGCCTGTATTTTCAGGTAGTCATTTGGAGATGTGTGATTGCATGTTTGATTTTGTGATAATCTCAAATAGGAATAACATGGAAAAATTCATTTGTTTCATTTTTGCTATTTCAAAATGAAACATGTTTAATTTCCTCAAATTCTCTTTCTTTCTTTCTGTCCAAAATCAATGTGCCATACTTGTTCACATGCATTAGATGTATATAATACTATTTTCATTGTACTCAAAGAAATACTTCAAAGTGGTCGTTAGTTTATGCATCTTGTCTTACTGTCAGTACTTGAGGTGAGTTAGGAGGTACATTTGGAAGGTTCAGTAGGTGTATTGTTATTGTTATTTTGTTATGTTGTTATTGTTATATTGTTATGCTGAAACAAATGTTTTTTGGTGTAGACTGGAAAAGTAAGAGTAGATGCCCAAGGGACCACAATTTGAAGTGCATGGGTACTCTAAATACACTATACAGAATTATTTCTTCGCAAATACCAGTCCTTTAACAAGGGGTTTCTCCTCGGAGTGATCTCAGTTTCCGTATTTCAATTTGGTTTTCTGTGTAGTGCTGCCCTCTACTGATTACCTCGCTAATTAAAAGAAGGACTTAACACTGCCTCAAGAACGACGAAAGCCTGAGTTTGGAATGACTAACAAATACATAAATAAATAAAGCCCATGCTTTCCCATAGTAGGATGTTCTAGCTATAAAGAGAGTTTTATTAGTCCAGATGATTCTGGATCTGCTAAACATTACAGCAATTAGATTTCTTCTAAGAGGAGAAAAGATGTTATGTCTGAAACCAGAGAGCAGAATTTTAATGTTTTTTGTTCTCAGTAACTGGTTTAAATTATATGCACAATCTTTATTGCTTCACTTCCGCTTCCAATATTTACACAATACTGCAGTCAATTTATTGATCTTGTTAAATAGTGAAAAATCTTTTTCTTTATGGATACATTGGAAACTTACCTTAAGATGAGCTGTTCCCATACTAAACATTGTAATGCCTTAGATTGTGAAGAATTTCAGACTTTCCCCACTCAGCAAATCAGAGCATCTGAGTGGATTTGATTTTTACATTTTGAGGGATCCATGGTGGCTACCTGGAATCATTATAGTCTCTCCTTGCAGGAAGGACTCTGATATCAGAATCTTACAAGAGTTTCAGATAAATGAATTATGTCTATATGAAAGACATGATTCTCCTGAGAACATTAGCAACTGAAAAAAAAAAAAAAAAAAAAAAAAAAAAAAAGTATCTTCTGATTAAAAAAAGTCCTTCTGAAAGGAAAATATTCTATTTAGTTTCTTCAGGTGTAGTGTGCAATAAGCCCTGCTGGGATCAATAGCAAGGATTTGTTAGCAATGATGCCAATTTAAATGTTTCTATAGCAATTGCCATGGCAATGTTTTTAATTAATACAATGCAGTCGCTCACAAGCATGACATGAAAAAAGGCTAACCTTCAGCAACTTGATAATGTACCCCACATCAGTTTGTTTCATTTGTTAATAGTGAAGTAAATTTTTGTTTTTAAAGACATGGGCTGCAGTGCTCATTTACATCTAAAAATAGCAGAGTAAACTGTGGCAGCAGCACTTGGTATTGCTCTTACCAGGTTTTAAATAGAAAGGATGCAACTGTGTTCACAATGATCCATACAATCCGTAAAACTAAGATATGTATTTAAACAGTATATAACTAGTGTAAATCTTTTGTAGCCCATATGTGTTGTAGTAGTTTCATTGGCTTTTTCTATGTTTCTTCTGCAAACAAAATATCTGAACATACATACGTTGCTCTGAAAGTAATGCCTCCTATTTATTTCCATGGAAACTACAGCAGATACAAAGAGTATAATAATACTAATTGATAGAGCAAATTCTCAGCTACAAAGCACTACTTTTCAACATAGTCACCACCATTAGTTATACATTCTTGCACTGAATAAGGACCTGCATGCCATATTTGTGTAAATCTGCGTGGCTATGAGGAACACGTCACTGTCATAGCTACTGAAATGCACACACAACTTACTATGCTTGCATCCGCTGTTTGGCCTCCATAAATGTTCAGCAAGGATCAGTGAATGGCAGTGGGTGCCATTTTTTCAGTGTAGAGGAATTCAGTGACACACCCTTGCTTCATACACATTGCCATGTCAGACACCATTCTGTCAGACTGCCCCTCTACTGCCAGCTGTCACACAGCAATAAAATGTAACAGAATATTGGGAAGGTTCAACCTTTGCTGCCATACCACCAGCATCCACCTCTGATGCCGTGGGCTGATATAATAAAGGAGGAGGTATTACTTTCAGAATAGCCCTCGCAGCTTTAATCTATGGAGTCTGAATAGGAAGAGCAGTGAAGCTGTACTAACACAGGCTGTACTATAAACTGCACATGGTCACCAATAATATCAAGACTTACCTAGAGGGCTATATCTGTGCCACTTTTGCTTCAGTTATATTTCTTTCCTGACTAACTAAAGATAGACAATGCATGTGTGTACATGCCTCCCTCCAAATGCAGCTGTCAAATGTTTTCTGAGTCCAGTTATCCTAGATAAATGAATAGACTCTGGATGCATCAGTGATAGCTGACTTTTAAAAAAATTCTTCTTAATTTTTCTCTTCTCTCTTCATAAGTAAAGACAGGGTTGGGTGCAACACTGGAGAAATGAAAAGAAAATGATCAGTGTGCATCTTCACTATAACCCCCTGTTGCTGAACCTGGGAACACCAAGAAAGGTGTTGTCATTTATTTCTAGGAGAATTGAAGTATGTTATGAGGGATCTCAAACACAGAAGGGACAGATCCTGGAGTGATGAAGACTCATTTTTTGAACACTTATATCCCACACAGAAACGACAGCTAAAGTAAAAAACAAAAACAAAAACTTCGCTACTCTGCAGCTCCCATTGCAAACCTTTTGGAGCAGAGTTTCAGAACAGCTTTCCAGCTGAAAATTTTTCCAGAAAACTGCTGAAGATAGCTTTTTTTTGTTTTTTGTTTTGTTTTGTTTTGTTTTGTTTTTTTTGTTTTGCCTGGGACACTACTGAGTGTTTCCTTAGTTATGTGTATCAGGGAGTCACAAGAACATAAACAAAGTTTTAGAGAATATCAACTGATAACAATTTATATTGGAATAACTGAATTAATGCCTGTCAGTAAATGAATCTGTGGTTTATCCATGCATCCTAAGAAACATTTATCTTCCTGTTCCCAGCCTCTTGGGAATATACCTTGGAGATTCTGGACCAAATTCAACCAGGGCTTGAGTCAACCTCTGTATCACACAGTGAGAAATGCTAGTCCCAAGAGTGGATGGACCTGGCAGGAGAATATATTGATTTGTGTTTGCACAATCCCCACTGGCAAAGTCTCATGCAGAGACACAGCTGTGTGTTAAGCAACTCTCCCTGGGCAGTGAAATACCATCTGCCTTTCTCTTCTGGGATGGAGATAAAACACTGTCTGGCCTCTTTCTCCCACCCGTACTGCTGTCGGTTAGTGAATGAAATTTGCTGCACTTCTGACCCATCCTGTATAAGGGTCTCTTACTTATAAGCAATGGTATTCAGTCAGGCTGAAAAGAGACTTTAAAAACCTCTACTCCTGAGGCAGCAGCTCTCTGGGATTTCAAAAGCAAAATATCAGTTTTCACATTAAAAAAATAGAAGACCCTTTTTCTCCTGTAATGATCCTTTCTACAGGACCGGCTTTTCCTCAACATGAGGGAACCTAAGTATAACACTTGCAAACACTTTACACAAGGCCTTTTGAAGATCTTCCTTTGATCTTTAGTATCGATTTTTCTCTTATCATATAATGAAACTGCATTATATGTTTTCATATCACACCTTATTTACAAATACAACACATTCATGGTTTTTAAAGAATAGCCGTCAGAAACAGGAAGAAAAATAAATACTGTCATCAAAGCAAAACTCTTCTTTTTGCTTCCCCTTTGGAATTGCCTATTTATTTGGCATGACAAGTTCTTTCATTCATAAACCAGTTGTCTGCACTTTAATATTGATACACTGCACCATTTAAGACATTTTTTTTTCTATAAGCAGCTTAACCTTCTGTCTGCCTGATACAAAATAAAGAAGTATCTGGAGATGTAAGCCTCTCTTTTCTAGATACATTGATTCAAATCAGACTTTCTATATTAAGCAGACGAGATTCATGGTAGCGCTGTTAATGATGGGGCACGCTTTCCGGTAATCCTGATAGCTGGTACTACATGCTTTTGTCAAATGCTTCTTTCCTGTAGCTTGTTATGCAGCTCTCTACTCCAGTCACACAGGTTGGACCTAATGAAGCATTCTGAGACTCTATGTCAGATGCCTTCTACTACTTCTTATCTCCTCAGCATAGCATGTAGCAGGAAAAGAACTTGCTACATTTTCCCAACCTGAAGCTTGTATAATAGCCCGGGAGGCTATAATAAGCCAGAATTTCTTGATGTCTGAATTTCAAAATGTCTGAAAATACAGACATTTTCAAGATAGTACCTCAGATAATTTTTTTAAAATACTAATCTTTTTTTGTTCATGTATATTTGAGTTGTTAGAAATCGTTCATATAGGAAAGGATAGTGAAAACCAGATGCAGTTATTTCCTGCAAGGGGATATATATTCACTTATGTGAACTGTGGGGAAGAAAAAAAAAAGAGGAAAAAAAAAGTTGCTGACCAATTAAAGGTAGTTAGCAGATTTGGAGTGGTAATTGCCGCCTGTTGTTGTGTCTTCCTTCCTGAACAAATGAAGCAGCTGCTGAACGCTGTCATTTATCAGAGCTCAGCCCCCTTTATACCGTTCTGCTGTCTCCAAGGGGAATGCAAAATCAAGAAGAGTCTCATCCTCTGATCTGAGCAAATCAGAGGAATTTATGCACAGAAATAGTGCATAGATTTAACACCACTTTTGCTATTTATTATCTCAATCTGAAAGGAGCCTGACACAGTTGAGATTTGAGACTGGATTTTCATAAGTAGTCTGCAGTATCTACAACTGTCATTTCTACCACTTAAACAAGTAAGCAATCTCAGAAATGTTAAGTATTATGACTTCTCTATGTCTGAATCTCATTCTTAAAAAAACTATCCCTTATATCCCCCAAAAGAAACAGAAGCACTCTTCCCTCACATCTCATTTGACATCATTAATGAAAGAAAAATATAAAACATGAGTAAATTCTTAGCAGGTGTAACAATATATTGCTTATTTTCTTAGCATTCTGATAGTCCAAGATCTTTTCAAGAAGTATGATAGACATCCACGATAGTATAAAAGAATGGAAAAATATATAATGATTTTTTTTCTCCATTTCCCTAGTCTCCAGATATTAGGTATTCAGTAATTCCAAAAGATAGACTTTATCACAACTTCCTGCACCTCTGCTTTGAACTCATGTAAGCTCCTAGGAGCCACAACACTGTGCAGCAAGGAGAATAGCAATTCAACAACCTATTGTAAGATCAACCAACTCCTTTTTGTTTGATTTTGAACAAGGTACATGATGGTTTCATTATACAACTAGGACTACCACTGTAAACCATGATGAATAGTCATTTGCTCTTCATTGTCTTTGCCATTGATGAACGTATCAACATGTATCAAATTCTTCCTCAGTTGTCTCTTTTCCAAGATGAAAAGTCCTGAGACTGCTGGTTTAATCATTCCTTTTTTGGAAGCCATTGCACCTTTTACCCTTCTCTGAATTTCTTTGTTTTTTATGTAAAGTCATTTGAGATGGGAGAGTTTCATTTATTGCAATATTCAATGTGCAGGAGCTTCATGAATATAGAGACAGTCAATCACATTCTTTATGTAGTATTTTTTGTTCATTTTGATTCCTGAAGAGATCTGTTATTATCTATTGTTACATTTGGGTATTAATCCCAGATGAGAGCAGTCAGACTATTATTTTAAGTGTAAAATCTGGGGTTAGTATATGTGTGGCTTTATGTAACTTCATAATTTTATCATAAATTCATCATCCATTTTTTTGATGTCCAGTCTCTGTACTGCATAGACTGCAATTTTACTAAAAAATACTGTAGTTATTAAATTGTTATAAGGTAAAGACCAGATGATGTGGCAAAGCTGGAATGTTTACTTTGTCCATGTCATCTATGAGAAATCAGTCTTGGTCCTCAAACAGAGCTATGAGTTTTCTCAGGGACTGCCTGTTGTTAGAGCCTAAGTTGTTTTAGGGAGGGACTGTGATAACAATGAAATGTCATGGACAATTGCATTACAAAAGTTGATTTCCTTGTCATGTGAAATATATTAGCATAGTCATAGCTATAAATACATTTTGTGAGCCTTTGCAAAGGCTCTTCAGCTTTATTACACTGAATGTTACTTGCAAAATTTTCACCTTCATATTCAAACCTGTTTTCGGTTTATTTACATGTTGAGTAGCACTGGCTCCAGTACAGATCCCCATGGAACAATACAGCAGACCTTATTTCAGTGTGAAAACCAATTATTTACTTCTTCCTGCTGGTTCTTGTCATTTAATCAATTACTAATATATGCAAGTGTCTTCGCTTCCAGCTCATGGATTCTTAAGAGCCTTTGGTGAGTGACCCTGTCAAAAGCCTACTAGGAGCAGAACAGGAACATATCAAAGGGATCAGTTATCCATACGCTTGATAAGACTTTCAGAGAACTGTAATAGCTCTAAGAAGCCAGACTACACTTTCCACTGACTTTTCAGCACTACATCATGTTCAGCAGTTATATTCTTTATAAGAATTGCTGTTAGTTTCTCCATCAGACTTTGACTTTCTTTGTCCTTGATAGAAATTAAATTACATTTTAAAAGTGGCGTTATATTTGACATACTGAAACCCTCAAGAGTCAAGGAAGATGTGGTACAAGATTACAGGGAATAATGATTAGTCAGTGGTTAGTCACAATCAAGGAACTGCTGGTAAGGTTTTCCGCAAAATTCCCAAGTATGTTTCAGTTTTTAAGTGTAGCAATTTTTTAAGTATTCTCTAATGAAATTATAAGAATGGCATTCTGCAGATATTTGGTGGTGAATGTTGGGTGCCTGTTTTATTATTATTATTATTATTATTATTATTATTATTATTATAGTGGAGTCCCTTCCTGATACTTATTTGTTTTGTAAAGGTCTGTGCATTTTCCAAATAAATAGTAGCCTAAATGTTATCAACTAAGTTACTTACTGTGCTTGATTCTTACAGACAGGACCAAACAGCCCATCAAGAACTCTGATCAAAATTCACAGTTCGGCTTCCATTTTCAATTTAATATGGAAATTTAGATTACTTCAAGTTTTAAAGCCCTCTGAGGAAGAAAAAATCTCTCTAAAGTTAATCTATTGATCTCCTCTCCCCTCCCCTTCACTTCCCTTCCCTGAATATTTTTTTCCAGAATTTCAAGATTCTCTGTAGTATTTCTTGAATTTGACCATTTGTGCAAATTTGTGCCACAGTTTATATGTGATTTACTGTTGCTATAATGATAGACAATTCTAGGAAATTACACTCTCGTCTGGAAAAGGGTATAAAATGGGGGAAAATGTCATCTGCACATGAATTTAATCACTTAATTGTGTTCTGATCAGACATCAGTTGTTATTGCAAATACCAACTGTTTTAATATTTAGTTCCTTTGTTTCTGGCAGTCAGAGACAGAAGTAGCTAGTTTATATCAGCTAGCTTTCCAATGATGTGATATGTTTCTTTTGGTAAATTTTGAACCATACTTGAAAGTTAAACAGTCTGTATGCTACTATGAATTTCCAGAACGTGCAGGTTTTCATGTGATTTGTTTGGATTAATTCAAAACATACACAGTACTTTTCAGATAATATTCTAGAATTACTCCATACATCTTCCTGCTTTTTCACTGAAACTTGGTACAATATAAAAGATGAAACATTAAATACGTTTCCAGTTTCTGGGAGGGGAAAAAAAAATGTTGAAGTATGTTTGAAAACAGTTGAAATAGCAAAGCAATTGAAAATGCAGAGTTGTGTCATCCATTCTAGTAGAGATGTTTTGCCTCAAATATCAGGATATCATCAATCATTAAAATTCATTTGTCTCATAAACTTAAAACATCTACATCTTTCTCCATTCTTTCTCACATTTCTAAAAGATGAAATAGAATATATGAGAGTATGAGCAAATTTATAGCCATGTATCATACTGTTATGACAATTCTAACTTCATAGAAAACAAATTAGCACAAACTTGTATTAGGAAAAAGTGCAGAGGTAACTTTCAGGGATGTGTATGTTGGGTCAGTTTTCTTTCTACTACTTTACTACTAATATAGTAGATACAATGCAATCAAATTTATGTTGCCTACAGATGAAATTTGTCCCATTCTTTCTACCTTTGTGACTTTGAAAACATCACAACAGCAATTTTGATGCCACTTTATAGTAGGACTGTTAGTGCACAGCAGCAGCTAATGAAATATTTTCATTGCTATTTTTAATAGAGCTAAATTATTCTTTTGTTGTTGTTGTTCACTGAAAGTAATGTACCTTCATCTAAATCTGGTAATTACAATGTTGATTTTTTAATAAAGTGTAACTGCTACTAATATATAAAATGAATAATAATGATCCTGTAGAGTGAAGAACAACTGTCCTATTGGCTAACACAGTTCTTCATGAAAGTTAATTTTGGATCCTGTGAAGGAAAGTATGCTGCAGTGGTAGAATTAGGATGGTCATCATAATGGAAAAATTTGAAAATACTTGATATAAGTCCAATTGTTTAGTTGTGTAGCCCAGTATCCTAATGAATGCTGAGAAATTTCTATTTTTAGTAGAATGAAGAGCCAAAAAAAAATCCTGAAGAATAATTCATTTATATACACCTGCTTAAACGTTTGTATTTTATATAAGGATAATAAGAAAGCAATAGGAAGGAACATGACTGAAATAAAGTCTGCCTCCTTGCTGACACAGCTGAAGTCATTGAATAATGCTACTGAATTTTTCATGAAGACTTTTTGCCAAAAAATTCTATTTCTAGTTGTCTCAGCACAGTATACATGGAGACGTGGAGAAAATTGAACTAGTTGTACAATATGGAATTATATCTACATATTAATGTAGAAGAGTAGTACCAGAACGTGGAAAAGTAAAATTCAAATTCAGAATCAAATGTAACTATGCCCGTAAAGCCAATATTTCTAGATTACTAGTCTTACGTTAGGAAAAAGATTTTAGTCATGAATATTTAGAATCATAGAATCACAAGTTTGGAAAGGACCTAAAAAATCATCTAGTACTACCGTCCTGCCATCACCATTACTACCACAAGCTGCTAAACCATATGTCATAGCTCCTCATCCAGACACCTCTTGAACACTCCTACTCCAACAGACACCTCTTGAACAACTCCACAACCTCCCTGGGCAGGCCATTCCAGTGCCTGACCACTCTCTGAGAGGAAAAAGTTTTTCCTTATGTCTAAAAGTTTCCTTATGTCTAGGCTCCATCAGGATTTAGTGTTCTACATTGGTACATTTTAACACTTTTTCTCCATCTTTCCATCCTAACAAATCACTTCTTGTTTTGGAGGATATATATATATATATATATATTTAACTTATTAAATAGCTGTATGTGTTTTAGTTCTTCAGTGTTATGTTCCAAAATTTCCTATACTCAGTGCATATAATTCACTGGAGTTTTGACCAGATAGCAGTCATGTGGAAAATTTTTAAAAAGCAAACCAATAATAGTTTTATTTTTCACTGTCAGTTCCTAATGAAGTAGAACTAATGTAGGAATAAAATCTGATCCTTTCTGGTCACTTATCTGGAGAGTAAGCTAGCTGAAGTACTTTCCTAGATATCTTTTGTTTATAGTTCTCCTTCACTTTGTATTAATAACAAAACTAAAATTCTCAATCCATGAGAGAATTTTATACTTCAGGTTTATAGATACCTTATGGACTAATGTTTAACATCTTTTTAAAATATCTTAATTGCAGCCCTAACTGGGAAATGTGTGTTCATTTTTAGAATGTACAGATTCCATGTCTGTAATATAATTGCATCTCACAAGAAATGTATCAAATCTGGCTTTATTCATTAAATTTATTGCTGTTAAGAAGGGAGGAAGTGAAAGACTAATTTTTTTTTTTTTAATATTAGGACATTATGTGTTCTTAGTACTGAATAGTAGATATGCGCTATCCAAAAGAGGGAGCCATAGCATTATACTACATCTTTCTACTTCATGAGGTGATAAAACTGATTAGCTTCTTATACTCCTTTTCCTTGGACTTCAAGATGCTGCTAGCTCTGAGGTTTTTGTTGTTCTTTTTATGCAAAAAAGCAATATAGGTCAGGACTAGATCATGCATCCTAATAATATTATTTGAGCTGACTGAAACAGTTGTAATAAAGTCAAATATGTTTCAGCAAGATAAAAGTATACTGTCATAGAGTTGTGTCTCCTATTCTTGGTTCCACCAGATGCTTACATACCAATTTTGAGGAAGGAGCTTAATTTCTCTGAATTCATATACTATCTTATAAAATGGAAAAATATATATATCCAAAATTATCAACTTTGATGTAAAATTATCGACTTTTATGTAAGTTTTTTTTGTGGTAAATAAGAAAAGTAAAAGGCAAGTGTACCTAGGAGGAGAGGACAGAGGACAGAGAAGAGGATACAAACATTTGAGAATAAAAAGCTGCAGGAAAGCAGTATGAATGTTCTTCAGAGAAGAACTGTTAAAAGTTAGGTGAACATACCATTCATAACTCATATTTGGTAGATAATGTTTGATTGCCCTCTAGAACCTGTTTTTTGTTACTCAGCTCAAAAATCATATATCCATTTCTTTTTCAGAGCTGACAAGTACCAGGAAGTTCAGAAATTTTTAAAAAAAAAAAATTATAAATGCTCAGATGCTCTAAAAGCTGTTTATTTTTCCCAGGGTCAATTGTTTCGTGTATTTTGAGGTCCGCATATCTCTTTTGTCCCTACATGTTTAATCATCGGGGATCTATATAATTGTAGTACTTTTTTAATGTGTTTTGAAAGTCTCTGCTACATTTTGTAGAACTTCAGATAACAAGTTTGGGAATAGGTATTATTTACCACAGTGGTGTCTGAAGTTCCTGAAAGTAACCATTCCAATACATTATGCAGATAAGTTTTAGGAAAACTCCTACTTTATTTGTGTTATAACAAATTTTAAGAATGGATCCAGTGCAAAGTACAGGACTGCAATTATTTATTTATTTATTTATTTATTGAGAAAAGCAATCATTTAAATCAAGCACAAATAGAATAAACATTTCACCTTTTTCCTTTTATTACTTAAAACAGTCCAATGCACAAAGCAAATAGGCAGATACTTCCTCCCTATGAAATTCTCTGGAGATTTTTTGCTTATTCCCTTTACAGCATAAGATAAATTTGTGTTACTCACATGCATTGTTGATGCAGCCTGCCCATTTTAGAGCAAAAATTTGCTCAAAAAAATAAAAATAAAAATAAAGAACTCAGAAGTAGAAAAAATATAGAATTTTTTGTATCTGTTTATGTCCACAAAATTATTTTCAGTCTTTCACATTTCATGATAAAATCTTATTACAAGTATTTTTCTGAAGTCCTTGTGTAAGAGAAATTATTTTGTTGATACATTTTAAAATTTATTCTCTTCAGTTTTAGTATCAGTATTTCATAAGCATAAGTTATATAGGTTCACAGAATGTAAACGCTTTCCATTTCATTTCTATTGTGACGTTATGCTTTATTAGTTAATATGAAACAAATAAAAATACTTTGATTTAATTACTGAAAGCTTTGTTATACAATCCAAATTAAAACACTTTGACTTAATTTCCAAACTGAACTCTTCTCACATTTGTGTTATAATGAAATTTTGTAATTTTTCACAGAAGTTTAGTTAATCAAATTAAAGTTTTAATCAGCTGCCATCAAGTCATCTTAAAAGAAGAGATGAGCTAGAGGTTAAACCTGTTTTTTGACCTTTAGCTTTTCCTTCTGGTCTTGCTGATTATATACAGTAAAATACACCTACTAACACCAGCTTGTGATTTTTGAAATTCTAACAGATAATGTATTAAAAATATATGTGAAATTTATTTGAATGTGAGCCCTTTTATTGAAATTATAAGTTCTATATATACAACTTCTTATTTCAGTCTTATTTTTATTTTCTGTTTTCCCTGTTGGCATTTCAAAATGTGCTATTTTTTTTTTTCAATTTATATTCACTGAAGTTATTTCATGTGCCATCAGGCTTACTTTGTATATTCTATTTCCAAACCAAAAACATTTGTAATACTTTTAGTCTATTTTTATTTTAATCATGCTAGTCCTCTGCTATACAGGCTATATGACAAATTACATTTTGTACTTAATTACAGTTTGTTTTAATCTGCACCTATACGACAATAAAAAGTGTCCTTAAAAAAAAGTTACTTTGTAGCTGGAATTCCTAATTTCTAGTGATTTCTCTATGACACGTGCTTCTATTTTTTTCTTTTTCTATCTGAAATCCAACAAATTCTAGATTTTCCAATGTGTTTATTTCAGTAAGTATTCAAAAGTTAAGTGTAGCAATGGACTCTTTATTTCCATTTTTCTTCCCTCCATCATTTACACTAAATATGATTTCAGTAAATGATTAATTTATGTAGAGGTGATTTTCTTTTCTCTTTCTTGAATGTACTATATTTGCCACACACAGGTGTATGTAATATTATTTCTATTGTTCCTACTTTATATACTTGTAGTCTTTGCAAGAAATTTTACAACTTAATTCCAAGTCAGATATAAAGTTTCTTCTAAATTCAGTGACATTTCTGTACTTTTCCAGCATTTTGTCTGCCATTAGCCAATTAAAGTCTCTGTATTTCAATGAAATTTTCAGTAGTAATATACACACATTAATGTCTTCTAAAGCAATAGCTTCTTAAACAGTTGTATACATTTGTAGTTTTTTTTCTGTTTTAAATGTAATATTTACTAGCTCTGCATATAATTTTAAAATCTGTATTGTGTATTTATTTGTTATCCTATCTTTTTGTATGCAGTTACGACTGTGTATGTAATGTAATAAAATCACTGATAAATTTATGAGCAATATTTTCAAAATCCTGTATTTCTCCCATTTTAAGCTATACTGAAATTATATTTGAATCTGATTTTGAAGGCTGAACAAGCTGTAATTTCCCTTTCTCTCCCTGTGCAGAAAGAAGCACTTTCAAACTATCTAGATTTTCTGATAAATTTTCACTTCAGTGTATCAGAAATCTGTACAGAAATCCGTCACCTCTTGGTGACATTTTGCAGTAGTTTCATCTGACATTTATCTTTCAAGGAGTATGGAATTATTCTATTCATTTATTTCCACTCATTAAAAAAATATATTTTATGTAGGTAGGTTGCTCCAAAAAGTATACTTTCTGTTTCTTTCCATGGAAACTACAAGAGATACAAAGAGCAATGTTTGATAGAGCAAATTCTCAGCTACAAAATGCTATTTCCAAATCGTCACTACCATTCACCATTTAGTTTTGCTGGAGATGAACAAGAGCATTTGTGTCACTCTCATAAGAATTTGCACCAGTGATGGTGTCTGAATGTTTTACAGCTGCTTTGATGGTGACATCATTGCTAGGAAAATGTTGCCCATGAAGTCAGTCTTTCATTGTCCCAACAGATGGAAGTCAGAAGGCATTAAATCCAGATGTGGGGTGGGTGTGATAGGACAGTGAAGCCAAGATTGGCAATGTTCTCCACAGTCTTTAAACTGACATAGGTCCCAGCACTATCATGTTGCAAAAGAAGGGTTGTATTCTTCTCTGGCCTGACTCTGAAATGTGATGATCAGAACTGGTGGTTTGACTCCGACTCATAGTGGTGACACCATGCCTCATCACTGACAATGATTCAATCCAGGAAACTGTCACCTTTAGTCTTGTACTGATTCAATAGATCCTGAGAAACTTGCATGTGGTGTTCCTTATTTTCCTCTGTGAGAACTTGTGGGACCCACCTTCCACAAACTTTGTGATACTCCAATACTGCCACCATCATTTCCAATGTGTTGAAGCTGATAACCAGCTCTGCATACCATTCCCTGGTCATAATCCACTGACTTGCATGGATGAGCTGATCAAGATGCTCTTTGTTTTGTGTTTTGATAGCTATGCATGGCCATCCAGAGTGTGGCTTGTCTTTCACATTGCTGTCACCACTGCTGAAATCTGCTGTCCACTGCTGAAATCTGCTGTCCACTGCCTCACCGTGTTTGCATTCATTGTTTGGTCTCCATAAATGTTCAGCAAGCACTGATGAATGTCAGTGAGTGCAATTTTTTCTGCATGGAGGAATTCAACAGTACACCTTTGCTTCATATGCACCTTCATGTCAGATGTCGTTTTGTCATACTGTCCCTCTGATGCCATCTGTCTCTCAGCAACAAAATGTTAGAGAAGGGAAGGTTCAAACTCTACTGCCATATAACCAACATCCTTCTCTGACACTGAGGGCCAACATAATAGGAGGTATTATTTTTAGAGCAGACCTCAGATTGCACATGTACTCTTCCATAAGAGTATGAAAAGGCTGGAAAGAAAAATGCATTATCACTTAACATTATTCCTGATTACAGAGTAGTTGACCATTTCCCCCGTAGTTCACTTGCCATAGCACAGGCAGTTTCTTCAGATACGGATCAGACACTTCAGGCTTTCCTGTATATGCTGGTGATCAGCCATGTGGAAAATTCTGCCTCTCCTTTTCCTCTACATCTGTCAGATCCTGTTCTCTATTCATTGATGACCATTACTCTATATCTTCCTTTTATAAAGACTTAGTTTAAATGTTACTAATGTCTTTGAGAATAGTCATACTGTGCTCTAGTCTGCTAATCTTTCCATCAGATCTATGCTGTTTATCTGGGGCTTACACATTTGAAATGCTTTATACACATTAATAGACGCTGAAACGCTTTGAAAAGTTTTGCTGTCATTTCTGAGTGGTAGTTGGAAGTTTTGGAGGAGAATCACATGAATCCCAATTTACTTGATCTCTAATATGACATTGACCTTTCAGTTCAGTCCTAGTAAGATGGAACCATATCATTATGAAGATATTACATACAATGCTGAAACATTACTTATTTATACATAGCATTTTCTCAGTTCTTAATATTTCTTCAAGACTTAATTTCAATACTTGATTCTGCACTCAGTGAGAAAATCTATTTGAGTCAGAAGGGTGAAACTTTCTAATGAGCGGTAAGCTAAGACTTGAATATTTTCCTGTCGTACCTGTAATTTAAGAGAACTTCAAATTCAATAACAAAATTATTTATGCCTATCTTAGCCAAAATTAAATATAAAATTTGAACTTAGCTGAAATCACATGTAAAATGTGAACTTTAACTTGATATGTAGAATTGTATTTATAAGTTTCTGAACATCTTTGCATTAAAATTAGAATGTTTAAAAGTTCTCATTTCTAATAATGTGTTGTTCATGCCATCCTATCTGTTCTCTTGTCCTTCAGATTTTCAGACTTTTTTTTTTAATTAATGATATAAAAATCACAACCTTGAATTAATTCTTCATTCTCAAGTCCTTTCACAACCATTTGTTTGCCTTTCGTGTTTGAAGTATTCAACATGTTTGTCGAGGTCATGTGGGTTTTTTGTTGTTGTTGTTGTTGTTTTCTAATAAACCTCATATCTGTTGAAAATGCAGTAGACAAATTTTACAGGCCTAACAGACATAAACATTTTCTATCAGGAAAGTGGGATTCTGTAAGGCAGATTTGAACTTGCTTGCAATAGGCTTTTTTTCCATGTGTTTGTCTGTTTTGTTTACATTCTTTTTTATGGGTTTCTGCAGAAAAATCTGCAGACTCACAAGGTAAAATCCACCCACACTATATTTCCAGTCAGCTGTTTAGTTTACTATTCTCTGAGAACTAAGTTCAGTTTCTTTAACTGCAAATGATAAATTGACCTTATCTTAAAGAATTGGCAGTATTTTCCACATTATAAGAACGTAGAAATATTATTAACATTTCTATTAGTTAATTAATTATTTAATTGATTATGCTAGGAAGTCACTACTGATGGTCATAAGTGTGATTGATGAAATATATTACAATGCAGCTGGGCTGGGCAGTGTCTGCCCTAGTAGGATGACAAGCTATCAGGTGAGTAGTGATATGGATTCATGAACTTAGGCTGGATTTTATCTTAAGCCTTCATCTCTTTCCTAGACCTTCTCTGAGATCTCTTAAAGATGGAGCACAAACATTAGTGGTTGTTAAGACAAGAATCTTTGATTGCTTAAATTTCCATAAAGTGTTAAGATAAAAATGATGGTGGCATCAGTTATTTTGGACAAGTGCTCAGTATGATTTGGAAATCAAGAAAGGATCTTTCTCTGCAGTTGCTAATCCAATTCTGTCTCCAGGGCAATGGGAACAGAGGTTTTCACTGTCATATCACTCCATGGCATAGGATGTCACCCTTTTTTCTCACTTCCCTCAGACTGGTTCACTGTTCAGAAACTTCTGTGCTCTCCACTGTCCACTGATTTCTTCAAACCTCTCTGGTACCACAAACATCAATAGTCAAATTACAGCAAGGCACAAGAAAGGCAAGTGCTAATGAAGGCAGTGAAACCAGGCCCTCTACCTTGCAAACTTTGAGAAAATATAAATATTGGAAATATTATGACACTGCTGTAATTCTGACAGATAACAATTATTTGTAATGAGCATCAGACAAATTAAGACTGCTGGTCACCTGGGTTACTTCTGCTCACTAGTAGATGAAATCATAATGTATCTAACTCTCACTATTAAATCAACTTTAACTTTTAAATTACATATTTATCTCCTCTGGTGCAGATTTCTATGAGTGAGACATGAAGACAGTAGTTCATTGCTGATGAAAATTTATAGCTAATGTTGGTGAGTATATTGAAAAATAGCTTTTTGTAGCTGAGAATTTGCTCTATTAAATAGTATTATTGTACTCTTTGTTGTTGTTGAAGTTTCCATGGAAATACATAGGGCACATTATTTTCAAAGCAACCTGTGCATATACATACATATACATAGTAAATTATACATATGTTATTGCATTTAAATAATGAATATTTTTACTCTATGTTTGAATTTCTTTCACAGGGAATTTCACAAAAGTGCAGAATGTAAACCAAATGAACACTGAAAAATACTTCTTATCAAATTCTGAATGAGATAAATGGCAAGTTTTAACCTCTGTTCCTAGTATTAATGAATATGGTTGGTAAAGTATTAAGACCAATTAATTATCAGACACAGTAGTTAAACATATTATATGAAAAAATTCCATTTATTGCAGAAAAAGCTTTGACATCCTTGCTATCTCCAAAGATTAACACCACTGTATATATAGAGAAAGTAACTCTTCATCTCTTGACTGGGTTACGTAGTGGTTTGTTACCACATCTGACGAAACAATTGCTTGTAAATAAAGCTTGTAATTACACACAATGACAAACTTTTTTTTATCTAAAGCTTAACATCTACAGTTTTCTAATTTATCATTAGGAGAATAAATGTTGGATTCTATTTCACTTAATATGCCTCAGAAATAACCATGGTAGACTACATGGAATGGTGAGAGGGCATGCTTATATTTTCCTTGTTCCCTTCAGGTAACCAACAGTGGTGTGGAAAGTTCTATTTAAAAGAATCATCACTTGATTTGTCAATTAGCTAAACTTCAGGAGCAAATACTTGAACTAGTAAAAAGAAGTCAACTTTATGTTTGCATTGTAGAGAGGCGTTTAATAAAGATAGCAGAGATATTTTTTTTTTCTACTTGCATCTGATCACTTAGATGATCAGGCAGTAAGGCTGAAGTTGTTAAGAAAACTGCATTGTAGCAGTAAGATCCCTGGTTTCCCAAATGACTACCCCTCGAGTTAAGAAACAGTGAAACAAGCTGAAAATCCCATCTTGAACTAGCTGTTAAAACTTTCTGTAGGTAGGAATTTTATAATGTGTGTTAGCAGGTAGAAATTTTAAGGGTGTTAGAGTAAAAACAGATGCTTCACTGAATGTCATCAGTAATGCTACACTATTGTATTCATGTGATTTAGACTACAGTTATCTTTCCACAGAATTCTGGCCTCAATATGAATTCATTGACTGAAACAGAAATTCTTTATTCTTTCAAGATTTTCCTTCTGCATTGATAGTGTAGGCAGAGCAGCAGTTTCACTGTGATTTCCTCTGATATTTACCAGTCTGGTGTGTTTGTTGTCAAAGGACATGTTGCCAAAGGACACAGATTTGAAACTGCCTGCAAATCTCTTACCACCCACTGAATATAAGCTTCTTACCTCACCTAATATTGGCTAAAATATATATCTTGCAAGGCAAGTATATGCATGAGTTTCCTAACACTGATGCTGTCCATACAGTATAAATCTGTATAGTATATGCAATGTCCATATATACTATGTCCATATCTATATGCCTAAGTTGATATGGATACTATTATCATGGTAGGTATAGACAGATATATACATAGTAATGTAGATATATAGAAATATAGAGACATATACATGCATATTTCTATTGATATCAATAGATATATAATTACATAGATACATAAATATGTGTATGCATATGTGTTGTCACAAGCAGTAAAAAATTATTATTTATTTATTTTCTACTAAATTCACAGACTGACTAGCATGAAATTTAACATATGCTAATCAACTTGAGGTGAAGGAAGCTGAAAATTAATTTGACTCCTTTATTTTCTATTCTAGAGCAATGTCCCCCCTACTTATGTTCCTTAAAAACAAGTATTTGCAGATTTCAACTCTCACTCTGTACAAATTAATTATTTTGATGCTGCAGGCACAGAAATCGCATAGAAAACTACAGCATCCAATAATAGCTAATTTTGGTCCCACCTGTGGTTCAGCAACTCAAAGTAATTCATATTAAAAAAAAAAAATCAAGTAACCCTAAACATTATGCTGATTGACACAACTCTTTTTACTGTTCCACATTCATAAATTCACTCATGGAACTTTGGAAAGAAAGCATTCCTTCCATCTTTCTCCAGAGAACAAAGGACACCAAGCTGTAGGGTGCAGTCGACATGATAGAGGGATGGAATGTTATCCAGAGGGACCTAGACAGGTTTGAGCAGTAGGCCCAAGTGAACATCATGAGTTTCAACCAATTCAAGTGCAAGGTCTTGCACCCGGGTCAAGTACACTGCCAATAGAAGCTGGGGGATGAAAGGATTGAGTGCAGCCCTGCTGAAAAGGATATGGGTGCGCTGGTGGATGTGAAGCTGAACATGAGCCAGCAGTGTGCCTTTAACCCAGAAAGTCAACTGTATCCTGGGCTGCATCAAAAGAATTGTGGTCAGCAGGTTGAGGGAGGTGATCCTGCTTGTCTACTCTGTGAGGGTAAGGTCTCACCTGGAGTACTGTGTTTTGGAGCTGGAGAGTGTCCAGAGGAGGGCCATAAAAAAATGATCCAAGGGATGAAACACCTCTCCTACAAGGGCAGGCTGAGAGAGCTGGGGATCTTCATCCTGGAGAGGAGAAGGCTGCAAGGTGATCTGATAGTGGCCTTTCAGTATCTATAGGGGACCTATAGGGAAAGAAGGGGACAGACTCTTTAGCAGAGTCCATTGTGATAGAACAATGGGAAATTGTTTCAAGCTTAAAGAGGGTAGATTTAGGTTACATATAAGGAGAAAGTCTTTTACAGTGAGAGTGGTGAGACACTGGATCAGGTTACCCAGAGACATGGTGGATGCCCCATTCTTGGAGATTTTCAAGGCGAGGATGGATCAGGCCCTGGACAGCCTGATCTAGCTGTGGACATCCTTGCTTTTGCAGGGGAGCTGAATTACATGACCTTTAAAGGTCCCTTCTAACTCTAAGGATTTTACAAATCTGTGATTCTTTCTATCAAGATGGTAGGTTTCCTTGTAGTGGCTTTTGACATTTTACTGAACACTTGCATGTAGTTGATACAATGACTGTCTCTGCTGTGATTTTGCAGTGTCTGAGATGCCCATCCATAAGTTACAGGAAAGTTCCTGGTGAAATACATAATACGTAGCTATTGTTTGAAACAACCTACATTTTCATATAAGAATCACTAATCCTGAGTATATCTAATTTCCTGACTATCAAAAACATTGACATTGTTTTTGAAAAGATGTTGAGATTCTCTTCATATTTTAAGACCTGGAACCTTAATTCCTCACTTAATTCCTCAAGGCTCAAAATGTGAGCATATTCTACCCCTAGTGTGCTACACAAACAAATATGTACACAAACTACACAAGAGATATCTGGTCTTATTTGCAATTTCTAGCCAATTTTTAGATGTATGATTTCTTTGAAATCATCATTCATGTATCACATGCAATTAGTAAGTAGTCAAACTGTCCCGTGTCTGTGTATAGCAGTGAGGTTCAGTATTTAATCAATCAAATGCTTATTAATTATAAACCTTAAAAGTAGCTTTTAAAAAATCTATTTACCACATAGTTTCTTAGTTTCAGGAAAGCATTGTGAACCAGAAACTAAGTATGCTAGAGAAAGAAAAAAACATCAATGTCTCTACATATTCAGGAGTTTCATAGGCCTGAAGAGCTATATTTCAGGGGACAGTTAGATTAATTTAGTCTAAAATGTAAATAAAATTGGATGAATTTAAATTCAAATGACAAGTATTTAGAGAGAATACTTTGATAAGACTTTCTTTTAGAAATGCTAGTATATATCTGGATGTATAATAACATTGAGCACACTCCTAAGCCGCTACTTATTATATTCAGCCTTTTCAGATCTATGTCAGAGAAGATGAACAAACATCTTATATTTTACATCAGTTTTTTTGTTTGTTTGTTTGTTTGTTTTCCTGCTAAAAACTTTATTACACGATGTAGTCAAATCACTTCTTAATTTGCTCTTTTTTTGCCTTCCACAGTGCTTTTTTCCTCCTTTCTGAATTAGAACTTCAAGGAAGGAAATGTTCTTGAACAGTAGATTTTTGTAGTTTAAAGTAGCTGCAGCAGGTTTCTGGAGAGCTTCTTTTAATAGCCTTTAAAAAGTGTGTGAAGTACATTAAATACTGATATTTCTATTTTGAAAGTTGTGTTGTTTGCTGCAGGGATGGTTTGCTTTCATTAGTAGAAAATATTTGTTGGTGGGATTATGATGGAAGGGGAGGCAACATCATAAATTTGGATTAAATTAAAATATGATCCATTCTTTTATAACCTTTCAAAACAGTTACTTGAAGTCATATTTGAGTTCTCATCCTTGATGCAACTACTACTACTGCTATTAATATAACTACTACTTAACAACAGAATATCTTCATTACCATATGTAGAGAATTATCCCTTAAGGATAATGAAGAGGCTAATTCTTTTTCTTTAGAACATAAAAGGTTTTGCTTAGTGTCTTACTTCTTGGACACATAGGAATGTAATTCAAATATGTGTCTTCGTTAGGAAATAGAGTATGTATCGCACAAATTGGAAATAGTCATTTGCTGATTATCCATGGGATGCAGATAATTGCAAGGACAGAAGAGTCTACATGGATTTTAAAATATATTTCCATTTTTCAACAAGTCTGAATTCTCATTAGAGATGAAATTTCCTTTCACATTTGGGAAGTTAATGTAAGGGTTATTGCACATCTTACAGGAAATGAGAAAATACTTTCTATAATGCAACATTCTTATTTTTACTCTGAGAAAAATATATTTTTTTAATCAGATAGAATCGTTACAAAAACACAGATTCAGCACTCATTTTCACTCTGAGTAAGGGAAATGCACAAAAGTAATCTAATGGCTTCAGTGGGACTAGTCTTAATACAAAATGTTACAGATCCTGTAAGGACTCCAAAACCTGGGACAAGCACAAACAGTTCTTAAAAATAGTTTAAGAAACTAAAAACATTCTTTTTGAAATGCCTATTTTTGCCTAATATTTTCTGTGTTCCTACAAAAGCAGAATAATTTTCTTGAGATTTCCCACAGTCTGCTGCACCCATTCCTTAAAATCAGAAGAGAAAAAAAGAATGTTTATTTAACAGTTTCACACTTGGTATCTGAATAAATTATTATAAAGGATCGTGATAAAGAATAACGTAAGTCACATGAAAGTATTCTAATAAAAAACAATGCACAGAAGCAACAAAATTCAGCCAGAAATTTGCACTCAAAACTTAAGCAAAGTCATTTTAATCTACTCTCATAATTTTCCTGAATTATGTTTAGGTTTATGTGTATGTATACATACACGCGTATACATATGTAAGAATTTTATTCATGAACTGGGGTTACTCTGATTTTTTAAATTCATATACAAGCAGTTTACTGATGAAATCTTGTATAATTTATAACTTTTGGATATTAACATGTACATTTGATTTTATAATGTTCCTATATTTTCTTTCAAAACAGAGCCTGTGGGATTAATGTCGCCCTTCTCAGCTCACACTGTTTTTGCTTTACCCCATTCACATCTCCTTGGGAGCAAATATTGAAAGACAGAGAATATAAAGAACAATTATTTTAGTAAGATCTGAAGACGAAAATGGAAGATCATCCCACATTTTAAATTTCCTTTATTGAACTATCTTACATAATTTGATGTTTTATTGAATTCTTTTTTAAAAGGTTCAAAAAATAAATGTCAAACTCTTCATTTCTGATTATCAATCTAATTGATCATTATTTTCAGAAATTAACAGATAAATATAAAAATGTTTTTATATATTGCTAGATTTATTGCTTGTATGCCTTATTAATTACTTTCAATTGAATGATTAAAGAATAAGCAAATTTACATCACCTCTTTATGAGAAATGTTTTGCAGTTTGTTTCGTAATGTTGAAAAGGCCTGTTGTTTCCATCTCCAAATAGAGAAGCATTATATACAATTTTCTCTGTTTCACTGAGTCTTTTGTTAAGTATCATTTATAAAGAGCATGTTTTGATTTTGGACAAGCAATTTAGGAGAACTTTCTCAACGTATTATATGCAGTGGAAAATGCTTTCAGTGTTTCTTGAAAAAAATGGAATCTCTGAGCAAGGACATGCATGGCCCAATGCTCTAATATTTTCTCAGGCAGAATTTCCATGAAGCTGGAGGTTATTTCTCTTGACTAGGATTTGTGAAGTTAAAGAAACCTGAGTAATATTTAATGCCTAGAAATTTGTACTTACACAAACATCCCTGATATTCGCATTTTCATATGAGAAGATTTTAATATCAGATTTACATTTGCGTGAGACAGGAAAAAATGAATCTAATTTGATGTCATCTTTGTGCTGTTGTTGCTCTTACTACTAAAAACTGTGAAATTTAAATATAAGAACTTTCATTTAACTGGCAAAGACATACTGGCCATCGCTTGAGGCACCCCATTTTGCAATTGCAGAAATATATTTTGTGAAAGAAATATTAGAAACTGTGGTATTTTTGAGGTACTCAAGGCATTTATTTTCATGCACATAGTTACAGTCACATGGAGAAGTTTGAGGACTGATAGAACAGAGGCACTACCACAAAGCTACTGAGAGCCCGTCACCTGAACCCTCTGTGCAGAAGTCTCTCTTTGTGGGATGAAGACAACCCCATCAGCCTCCATTTCTGAGGTTGTGGAATTAAGGTTAAAAATAATACACTTGGCTTTCTATCTTCACTTTTTTTATAAGCTACAGTATATGCACAGCATTGTTCTATTTTCCCTGAAGTCAGTAACAAGGTTTTTCTTCAAGTAAATCACATCCAGTTTTGCTAGAATTTTCTGCTGTAAACACATATTGAGATCTGATCAGCAGTAGTCCCTCCTGTTAAGTCATGCCAGGGAGGTAGGCCTCAGCGCCACTGTAGGTTTTAACACGATCAGTCTCTGGATGTCAGAACAGCAACTTGTCTTTTGCCACTCAGAGATTTAATATTTGTTTAAGAGACAAAAGGAGAAAGTTATTAAAATGACGCTTGACTGCTTTTATGAGAATTCTTTTTGTTCGTAGCTGAAAGTCATTTCCTCTTGCATTATTTTCCTTCCCCTCCCACCCCGTTTTAGCAGAATTTAGGATCTATATCCACAAATGACTTTTCATAAACTCTCACTCACACACAGAATGCAGTTAGCTTTCACTGAGACATCCCTATTCATGTTCAAATATTTGTGCTTCTGAAGATAACATTTGCATGTAACACCTGCTGCAAGCCTTAGAAATTCAGAAGGCTTTCTGAGATGAGTGGGAGAGGCTTTTTTGTCTATGCTTTTGCTTCAGTTGCCTTCTACAGTTAAATAGCCTTGACTGAATGAAAGAAACCTATAAAATAATATATCTGATGTAGTCTGATATATCCAGGTCTGTGTAACCCAGTTTTGTCAGAGGAACAAAATTTGCTCAGGAACTGGGAGATTTTTTTTCAAATGTTCAGTAATGAGTTTTTATTTCCAGGAAGTTCTTGTTGCATCTCCAGAAGAGTTTCCAGAAATGAAAGAAGCTGGGAGAGGAGGAGCAAAAAAGGAGAACAGTCCTATATTCCTGTTTTTCTGTAAAAAATAAGTAAAAGATTGTGTGTGCATGTGTGATTTACTCTACACTACATCAAAAATCTTAAGTAGTATTTGTTCTTTTGTGTGTCTTGTTATCATCAAGATTTGGACAGCAGCAGGAGACATCCACCTTAGTTTATCTCCTGAACAAACTCATTCTCAAAGGAAACTGAGAGTCCTGTTACTTTTGACCTCTTCCTCTCAGGCTTCTGCCAGTAGATTCCCTGCAAGCCATCTTGTTGGGCTACAGAAAAAATTTCCTGACACCAGGGCAAAAGCAAATGTCAGAATTAAGTTGTATAGTTCTTTCCACAGTACTGTCAGTAATAACATTTAAACTAGTGGATTTTGATTGGCAGGTATAGGGAATTAAATCATCCCCATTGGCTGATCCAATGATTGGAGTGCATTTCTGCCAACCTAATGCAAACTGCACTGAGTGCAGCATCCTAGTGGAGCAGAAGCAGGGCAAGGGGAGAGTGTACATCCCTCCAAACGGGCATCTGTCTGGAGAGGAGGACATTTCTAGAATGGTCACTTCTTCAAACAAGTGTGAAAATTGAGTGCTTCAGTTAAAAGCCTGAAGCACTCAGACCATGGATCTGTACAAAGCATATGGCAACACTATTTCACTCTGCCATTTCTCTCTAAATTGCATTTCCAAACCGCTTTCTGTGTTTTGGTGATATTTGTGTAATACTTTTTTTTTTCTGTAATAATGACTGTAATGTAGCCTCTGGAAATGAAATACACTACTTTTCTCACACAAATAAGCAAACAAAAATTTTACTGTTGAAATCTCCCCATCGGGACTAAAAGACTTGACAACAATTTTAGGTACAACTTTAGTATATCACAATAAGCATATATATTTCATTATTTTAAAACAAGCTTGTTTATCTAACATTAATATATATATATACCCACAAGCATTTGACTAGATAATATGATCATGTAAAAGTTTTACGTTTGCTAACAGAAAATGCCATTAGCTGTCAACATATTTAATCTTTAAGTCATATGATTACATAGTGAAGGACAAATGAAGGGATGATGCACTTTATCTATAAAATTCACATATAGTTAGCAATATGCCTACATTACAAACTAACACAATCCTATAGAATTCATAGTAATCATAGAAAAAAAATGTGATGAGACACCTAAATATTTAATTAGTCCATTCTCATTTTTTGGAAGAAAATTGTAGCTGCGCAAAATGACTTGGAACCACTGATAGTTGTAGAGCTAACATTAGCAAGTCTTATCACCAATATTATTTATTAAAAAAGACATTTGATCCCATTAGCAAAACTATTACAAGTATTACATTTGCCTTTTTATCCATCTTTTCTCTAATCATAAGAAACTAGTTTAGTACTCAACAGTGGAGCACGAACTTGCTGTGATTTAAGTAAAATATTAGGTTTGTCACTGACTTAATCAGAGTGAGACTGATACATTGATTACAAATCTTACTCCTGCATATGGAAAGTATCCGAACCAAACTATCATTTTGCTGTTCTCACCTGCTACTTAAACCTGTCTGTGAGATGGTGAGTGGCTACTACACTATGCATGTTACCATACAGTTGCAGGGGGATATGGATTTCTTTATGATTCTTATGCATCATTCTTTGTCTGAAGCTCATCTGACAGTGAAATTGAGTGGAAGTGACTGCGTGTCTCTTGCATGTGGAAAAAAAAAGTAAAATGTCATTCACCAGGCAGTTGCTCTCTGCTGATTACTTCAAAATCAGGTGGTCAGTTTGGCCTTTTATGCTTTCTGCCTTGTTTTTTCTCCTAGTCTCTGTTTACAAACACTGGACTGGCATTATTGGTAGTGCTTCTGGAAAACAGCCTTATACTTTGAGCCTGTTGACTTTGACTTACTGCTCTGAACATTCAGAGGAACATCTGCCTCAGATCTCAATCATTCTGAGCCCTGAGCTTTCACTTCACCCATCACATTAAATAAATATCATTCCATTACCACAACTAAAGAAAAATAAAGCATCATTACTTCATTTTTACTGGTACTAAACACCTCTTCATTTTTCATTCTTCTTAACTGAGTTTGTTATAATTAGATGTTTTCAGTAAAAACAAAGACGACGGACAGAAAAGGGTTGTAGTTTCTATCCGGACAGGTGAAAGAGTATTCTGCATGAAAGACAGATTACATTGTTACTGTTATATTGCTGTAAAAATCTGAATGAGAGTAACACTGTTTAACAGTACTGCCAGAAAGCATATACATTGCTAGATTTCTCATATACACCAGAAATTGTCATATATACAACAGCAGAAGTTTAGATTTCAGCAATTATTTTAATTTCTCACTCAAAAGTGCTCTTCAGACTCTTTTCTCCCACCCCCTCCCTAAAACGGATCTGCAAAGAATCTTTTTTTTTTTTTTTTTTTTTTTTTTTTTTTTTCCTGTAGACATTTTTGTGCTACAGAAAGTTAATCTACTCACCGTGTCTGGCAGCGTGAGCCCGGCTCTGCCCATCCAGCGCTGCTTCTCTACCTGCTTCCTCCCTTCCGTCTAGCACTATATCCAGCGCTGTGTGTGCTTATATCTAACTAAGGCAGCCTCTCTCCCAGTATCGCTTTTAACTCAGGCAGGCAGGGAGATGAAGCCAAAGGGACTGTCTATCTGATTGGTTTCCATTCAGTGGTCCTGATTAATAAGAAACGTCCCTCACTGAGAGAGATGTTGCTGCCGATAGAGCCGCAGTGCTCAGATGAGGAGCTTTGGGGCTGGGGGGACGCCGGCTTTGCCAGCTATACAGTGATTTGCAAGTGAATGCAGTGGGAGGGTTCAGAGGGGAGGGCTTTGTTAAGGACCCTCTTATTAACTGAGACTTAAATACAGAGACTCATGCTACCAGCTCAGTTTGATCTGTTTTGGTTTTAATGATAAGGGGAAAGGTATGCCCATAACCTTTGAATTATCTGGAGAAAAGATTTACCCTAATTATCTACACTGGCGGTCAGTACCATTTGTGTGCACATATTGATTAAAGAAAGTAAAATTATCTGGTACCATTATGGTGAAAAATGATTTTAAGTTGAAAGAAGGGACAGTGTAGGAGATCTCCCCAGGTACTAAATGGGTTTACAGCAGCAGTATCACTTACAGATATTGATAATGATGGACTTGTCATTGTACCTGAAAGAGAACATAATATGAAGTTGCAAAGGGCATTTCAGGAGTTATGGTTAATAATGTTCAGTTCATTCACAAAAACACGTGGTTTTTCGAGCACCACAAATGAAATTTCCTGCTTCTTGATACATTCTGTCTGTGTAGGAGTAACCACTGCTTCCCACTATGCTACCGGTGTGCAATATTACAGAATATCATCATTTGTTTGAAATAGCATCTTCAATCAAAGAATAGACATTACTTATCAAAATAGGAAAACTGAAGCGCTGTAAGTTCTGTGCATTTTTCGTGGGCTTCTGATTGATAGTAACTATTTCAACCCTGACATAACTTAAATATTTGCAACAGGACTGCAACCAACAAATTTGTAGAATAACCTTCACTAGATGTCTGTTGTAGGCATGAATAGAATAGCATAAAATGCTGTGAAGTGTAACGTAATGTAATTAATTTAGTGCCAACATTTCCTTCTTAGAAAGATGGATCATGATGCCAGTTTCTAATTAGAAAATATCATTAGGTCTATGGGTTCCTAGTGGAAGGAGGAATTTTTTTACTCTCATGGAGAAAACTTACTATAACAAAAGATGTGCTTACCTAAAATAACCAATTGAGAAACCTAAGTAAATTATTCCCTTTTCTTTATGCCTATATTATTGCTTTAGTACTACCACTGATGAGTTCAGCAGGCCCATATTCACCATATTGTTTCTAGTGAGAACTATGTCATCATTATATTCCATTTGAAATGATTAAGGGATTGATACAATACGTACAGACATCAGTCTGAGACTTTCCATTGATTTCAGTGGCACTTAAATCAGTCCCTCAGTGAACTTAGTCTTCTCTGGGAATGCTGCACATCCATTATGACTATATTTGTGTATGTGTAACTGAATGTAGAATTCAGCCTAATACTTTGAAAATAAAAAATCAGAATCCAAACCCCAAACAGGATCAATTGCAGTACCTCAACTAAAAAAAACCTATAAAGCAATTTAAGTGAGCATGTGCATTTTACAGTCAGTCTACTTTAGCAGACCTATGGATAAAAATGCTTAGTATAATTTTTGTTTTATTAAGTACATGGGAAAGCAAAACAAAAACAAAAGCAAAAGAAAACAAAACAAACAAAAAAACTACAGACAGACAACTGTATATCTCTGATGCCTAATGCCCTGAAATTCCAGAAGCCTTTAATTTTGGGTATCCCCAAATATATGTATTTTTTTTTTTTAATAGGAAGATTGTTGGATAACAAAAAAGTATGAATAATGTCTTGTTCCCTTCTGCAACTGCGATGTTGGCCTCCTGTGTTAACCCTCTTGTGCACACTGACCAATTACCTGATCAGGGCCAAATGACTGCAGACATACACCAATATGATGAGCAGTAAAATGGCATCTATTCACTACTGAGCACAGCTTATATTTTTTTACTTAAGCTATCGTGCCCTGTCCTGATTCATCTGTACTGGATCTTAGCCCCTTACTACAATTCCTTATTTGGCTCCTATTGTCTCCTCATTCCTTCGCCTTCTTATTTTGTTTACTTTGTTAGCAAGGACAGTCTGTCTGAGCACAACAGCACCCTTTCACTGTGCTTAGGGAGTGGCCTATCCCGTACAGCACGTATCCCCGTCAAGCGCCTACTACGACATCTCCCCCTCCCTAAGCTAAATATTCCTTACAAGCACCTAACCCGTACATCGCAAAGCAACGCAAAGCGCCTAATCTTAAATATATTCCAGCAAACTCTTTCCACTATCCTTCTACAGAGATCCTTTAAGCAAACATCAGAGCAACAGTGCCTACTATGACAATGTCTCTAGGTTTTTTCATTTCATTAGTGCTTTTTCACTATTTTGACTGCTCTATGGGTACATTGTTTCCACTCTAATCAATATTAGGAGATCATCCAGGTACAGAGGAATCCCACAAACTGGAGAGATGTGCAAGGCATCTTTGCACAACTCTTCCTTGAGCCTCAGAAGGTGTTATTCCCTGGCAGCTGGAGGTTTGTCTTTTGCTTTGAAGGCAGGCACACACACCAATTCAGTACTGGGCAGTGTGCACTCATAAAAGGAAAAGGCTCTGTTCATGTTCATGCCATCTAGAATTTTGTAGTAAAACAGGCAACATTATTTATATTAGACAGTATAATGGCTGCTTTCTCAGATATATTTTTCATGATGTTGTAAATACAGCACAGTGACTACTATGGGGGGAAAAGCCAAAAAAAAAAAAAAAAAAACAGCAACAACAACAACAACAATGTGCTATGCATTCACAAACAAGAGGTACTTCTAATGCAAACATGATTAGGATAAAAGGTTTTGGAATATAAACTGTAAATGAAATATACATTAAAAGTAGGACAAAAAGGAAAAAGTGTACGTGTAACAACAACCAGAGAGGGAAGGGTGGAAATCTGAGGCTGTGTTCTAACTCACAGAAAGCTGCTCTATATGGGGGGGAGGTGGGAGAAGAAAATGCTTCTTCTGAAAATGAGTGGGTAGAAGGTAAGATATGGAAAAGCAGAAAGTGCACCAAAAGGTTAAGGCAATATTGTTTTTTATTGCAAGATAGGCTGTACTTCTGTTTTATGTTTTATGAAGTTTTTCTGGAATCAAGTCTCTTCTTTTCTGACCCCTCTTCATCCTTTTCTTTTCCTTCCTAAAGGTTTTTCTGCTGATGTCCATTGGAGGCAGTGATTACACACCCAATATTCATTGAAATTCAGAACATTTCCTTATTTCACAGTGGCTAAGATCACTCAGCAATGCACAGATCTGGGCTTATTGCCATGATAATTCATTCTGAGTTCAATCACTGCTTCCCATCATTTTTTTTCCTTTCCTGATGGTTTTACGCTTAATTTGCTTAGGCAAAGCTAAATGCAAATAGATCTTCAGAAGATGGAAGGAGTCATCTCTATCTACCCCACTGTAAAATAGTTTTCACCACCTAGAATCCAGTCAGTGGATGATGTCTACTAATCTTCTGGTGAGACTTTGAATTCTCAAGTCTCTTTGCATGCTTCTGGTAAACTGAGGCAGGATTAAATTCTCACACATCTGTGTTCCTGCCAATGTCCTATCATTTGTAAGGAAAAAATAGCCTGGGGTTTTGATAATAAAATTTCACTTCAGTCTGCCAATTATATGTCTTCTTTCCACTACGCAAAAAGTAAAAGAGATTTTAAATCTTTCTCAAATAAGAGACCCTATGCAATGGCAAAAAGAGCTGAGCTGAACAGATTGAAAGAGAAAAGAAGCACACAAGTAAGGGAAGTTCCTCCACAAGAACAATGCCAATGGTTGTGCAACTTGAAGTCTGTTCATGTTCACTTGAATATTTAAGATTCTGAAGCATAAGGAAGATCAATCAAGTAAATGCAATGAGCTGAAAAACTAGTTCAAAATGCAACTGTGTTTGCACCTATTCTGTGACTTCAAAAAACACTATTAGCTTATTCTCCAGTTCTTCTCCAAACTTTTCTTTCTTTTTCTGTGAAAGTCTTTAAATGATTCATTTATTAAAGGATATGATGAAGTATCTGACTTTGAAAGTTTGACAGAACATTGCTAAATCAGACCAGATAAGCAATAGATTTCAGTAGCCCCACTTGAAATCTTATGTCCTTTTCCCCTTTTTGAAACCCTTCCTTTGAAAAAATGATGCAGAAACAGCCACTCTTTCTTTTCTGAGGGAGAATTACAATACTGTATCTGGCTCCAGGTTGCCAAAAAAAGACATGAGACAAGGAAAGATGTATGCGTAGAAGGTAGAAGAACATGTAACAAGGCCAAAACATGGTAAGAGCAATTAAACGTTGTTAAACTTTGAGCTGTGTTAAAACAAGCCAAAACTAAAATGTACATATAATGCAACACAATGCCCCACAGACCACTGGATTAAGCTAGTTTGTCCCCAGACTTAATGGTGTGTATGTTTTGAGAAAGATAACAGTAGAAGCTTTAGTTAAAAATATATTCAACAGTCAGTTCTACAGCTTAAATTATATACTCTATTCAAAGTATTTTAAAATCAGTTACATTCATAAATTATTTTTTCCTATCTTGCTAAAACCTAATGATATTTTCTTTCAGGAAGATGGTACAAAATGATAGGAGTTATTTGCCTACATACATATGTAAATCTACATAAACATTCATGGTATTATGAGAAATGTTTTTACCCCAAAGAATAAAGATTATTTAACCCACAAAATCAAGCTGATTTGATGTTACTTTTTAAATTAAAAAATAAAAATAAATAAAAGATCTCTTACAGATTTATTTTTGTGAGTTTGTTTTTATTTTTTTTTCTCATCAGATATGTATCAATGGAATTGATCGATTTCATCTTGCTTTCTTTACAGTCTCCAGATGCAACAATTTGAAATTTTAAAACAAGATAAATCTGGGTTAGATCTTGCTAAGAGAGAACTGAAAATTTAAAGCATCAGAGCAGATTTAGTAGCAGCAAGGCCTTTATATTTTCTCAGCATTTCAGTTCAGAGCTGGTAAAAATTTTTAAAGTACACCATAACAAATTTAACTATATAAAATAAAAATAAAATGTTCTAAATTTTCAAACAATTTAATAAAAATAATGTAGGAATATGCATTTTTGCATACACCTAGAGTTAAATGCACTCTGTTTAATATAAACAAAAAATATTAAATAGAAGTTATAAATACATGAATAGAAAATTATTATAAAGTCTTGTAAAAATATAGTGTGAGGGCTAGGCTGAAATGCAAGTCATAACACTTTTATATACCGATGCATTGAACACTTTAGTTCTCAGTCATATAAATAATTTTATACATGGTTAATTAGAGCTTGTCAAGATCTTTAACAAAGATTTTTGTTTGGGTATGCTGGCTTACTGAAACTATTGACAGGTACTAGATTCTTCCTGTTGATCTCCTATGTCAAATCCTTTGGGGAGAAAACTGTGAGCACTTGATTCCTGCCTGAAATGAAACTTTTCAAAATGATTTAAATGCAGGGTTATGCTTGACCTAATTCAGTTTGTTTTGGGTGAAGCTTTTGTTTGTTTATTTGCTTGTTTGTTTTGTTGGGTTGGTTGATTTCATTTGTTTGATTTTTGCATCTCAGTGCAAAACATTTTGAAACTCATTTATTCAGGTACAAGACATCTTTGTGGGTTTTTTTCCCTACAATCTTAAAAATCACAGTGAATGAGAAATTTCATGACCTCTCTACAGTAATTATCAATTTAATTGCAGTATCCTTTATTGTAATACACTCTTAAAAGATGTACTTAGGAAAATATTTACTTCAGATACACAGGTGAAATAATCAAGTTAATTGTTCTTTTAGTAGATGAAATAAAGATAATAATTTAATTTGGGTGTTCTGAATCCACTGCCTTCTAAAAACAGCAACTTCAGTACATCCTAACACTGAGGAAATGGTGCTTCTTAAATGTTAATTAAAAAATTCAAGACTTGATCAGCCTAACGATACATATATTACAGGACAGCCAGGACATTCACATACAATATTCACAGAACAGCAGACCAGATTTAGGACCATATTCAGATACTTTCTAGAGTAAATCAGGAAGAATATAAACAAAGCATTTAAATCATTTTAGAAACTGTGTCACTCCCATGTTCTCATGTTACAGAAATATTACTCTAGTGACCTTTGCCTTAGATCAGACACAATTACCTGAAATTGCTCCCACTTACACTTGTAAACACACACAGACACTAAGTAAGTAAGTAAGTAAATAAGTAAGTAAGAAAGTAAATAATAAATAAATAATTGTTTCAGGGAAAGAAGGGGTAGTCCTTGGTCTTTAAACAGATGCAACTGCTGTGAAGTGTGCATGAAACTCATTTGCTACAGATAGAATGTACTCTAAGCAAGGCAGATGTAATGCTGGTCTACTGCATTTGGAATCGATATTTACTTGTACAGATGTAACTCATTACTAAGATTAATTTTCAAATCTGCATTACACAAAATCTAGTGTCGAGAGAAATAAAAAAAATTGAGTGGAATTTTATAATATCAGTAAAATCTTAGATTTTTTATTATTCATGCTCTGCAAATTAATAAATAAATAAATAAAATACTGTGATATTTCTGAAGCTTGCAGCTAGGCAAAACAGTACATGTGGAACTGTATTAATTTCATAGCTAGAGTCCAGATGATCTTCGTACGTATACTCAAATATTTATCATGATAAGCTGCTAAACGTTCAGTTGCCATTTATTCATCAGCTTAATGCTTAAATTATTTTCTTACAGTATAGAACATATGATAGTTATGAGTTACTGAAAAAAAAAATGTGGGAGGAATGTTGTTTTCCTCTAGCATAGAAGTAGAAGCTGATTTAGAATAAATAGCAGAAGTGTATATATATATATATATATATATTTTAAGAAACAGCTCCTCCAGATGACCTTTTGCCCCTTGATATGACAAAGATAAAGTATTTTTCATCCTTTCTACATTGAGATAAATATACACACACGAATATTTGTATTCCAGACATTATTGCTGTGTAGAATATTCAAGATCCTTCCCCTGTTGTCCTCTGCTTATGTGTATAACAAAATAATAAATAAACGTTTCAGTCTGTGGCACATGCCCAGGCTGTCCTCCATCAGTTTGGCAAGCACCAGTTCTATTTAGATCAAGTAATTTAGATGGACTTCTTCATCTGCTGTGTGTTAATGCTTAAGTTCCCTGTCACTACAGTTCTTGGAGCATTACCAAAATCCATAAATGTATTAACTGTATTATAATTTAATATTAAAATTTAATTTAATTAAAATATTGAAATGAAATTCACTTAATGTATTTTATTGGTCCAGAATTTAGGCAGCCACTTTAAGCTATTTCACGTATTATCACTGGAAGGAGAAAGATGTCTCCAGAGGAAGACTTATCCCATTTTAAGATAGCTGTCTAAGATATTGGAGAAAAATTGGAGTTGCTAAGCAACCCCATATGAATCTCTTTCTTTCTCTCAGATGACTATGGAGGGAATCTTGCTGAAATGCTCGGCTGTTTGCCTAACTTTCAACTGCTGACAATAGGTGAGATTAATTCTTTCCTTGAGTTCCATCTCATGGAGTTCTGAAAGGTATATCATTCATGAAAACACTTATTCAAGGTTCATCTCTTTGTTCAAGCTTGTTGTTAAATTATGTTTCCATGTAAAGATGTAAAGGATATATTCTGAATGAGAGGAAAGAATGCAACTGCCAAAAAAAAAAAGAAAAAAAAAAAGGAGAGAGAGAGAGAGAGAGAGAGAGAGAGAGAGAGTGAGTTTGGTTTTTTGTTCAAAAATGAAATGTCCTCTCAATATTTTCTCAGAGCTTGGCTTTGCTGTGGTACTCACTTACAGGAAGGTATGTGTAAAGATCATTAAAATGTCACAATATTGAGAAGATAATCAGTACTGTTGCCCAGTTTGATGTAGTCAAACAATTTGACTTAACATATCCATATATAGATTCTAATGGTCATGTGTACACAGAAAGTATACAGATGCTTAAGACACTGTCAGGGAATGACCAAGGAAATGCAGCTTCCCAGCACTAAGTTCCATCATCAAAACAGCTTTCTTCATGATGTCATAATATGGAATACTGCTAACACCAGGACAGACCTGAGCAATGGGCATTATTCTCTGCAGGCAACTTTTTCTGTTGCCTTCTCCAATGGGACTGTACATTTCCCCAGTGTGAAGACAGTTTGAAGTGTGTGAAGCAACCACTTGGCTAATGTAATTTAAAATAAATAAATAAATAAATAAATCTGCTATTGTGATCATTTTTTATTTGTTTTAGTATGGTTTGGAGTATATTTAATCCATTTAAATTTTTAAGATATTATTATTTTTCTGTCTTTAGCTTTGTTTAGTAAAAAAAGCAATGCCCTAAAGTACTTAAAATTTCTGTTTCAGTCAACTGTAATGACATTACTTTCTAACTGAGGAGAGGAAAAAATGAACTATATGTTCTCATTTCTCTGTGCCCCTTATGAGAAACACTATGTTCTGTTTTACAGAATCCACACAGCACTTAGTTCCCTGGTCTTTCTTTTCATAATGCTGTGGTTGATTTAAGGTGAATTTATTTTAACTAGAAAAATTATACTGGTTTAAGTCCCAAGTTATACTTTTTTTTCTTTTTTTTCCCCTAACAATACACACATTTTGGTAAATGTTACTCTAAACACAACAAAGGGGGCTCTGTGCAATAACAGCCATTCTTTAAGTAAATCAATAGGGATACTGTCTATATTGAAATCCTGGATGTTACCAGAAGGTTAATGGAAAAACCAGAACTGTATACTGTAGGTGTATGCACAGGGATATATGAACTTATAGAGGTTTACATAAAAATGCCATACTTAGCATTATTTACTGTTTTTACATTATTTGAAATCAGTGGCTATTTTCTGCTATTTTCTAGGTGCCTTAAGTTAGATACGGAGATGGGGAAATTTAGCAGGAGGAAGGGTTGCTTACAATAAGGATAAAAATTAAGGAGACAGATGAGAGGAAAATGTATTAGATCAATAGATCCTAATGTGATGCCTGATCATCTGGTTATTTTGCTGTCTAGCACAGCATCCAGAAGTTATTCAGAATCAGAATTTATTCAAAATCCCAAAGACATTTGCATGTTTGTAAAAAAACAATATACCATGTTCCAAAAATACATTATTTTATGAATTAAAGCTCTAGCTTCAAAACATTTTCCTGGGGTGAATAGGTCTCCTCTTAGGATGAAGGCCAGATGGAGTAGCAGAATACTTTGTTGTTGAGTTTCCCCAAACAGCAAAATAGTCAGGTTACTTCAGCAGATGGACAACACAGTGGTTTAGGTGTTGCCAGCTTTGTACAGGCACTCATGTTTGAACAAGTCTCCAACACTATGTTGTGACAGCTGGTCTTTATTATCATCTATTTCTATTTCTATCGTGAATAGAAGGCTTTTGTAGAGCTCATCACCACACTATGCCAGGTGCTTTTGAAACATGCTGAACAATGTTACTTTTTGTATTAGAAAGTGCACAGTTTAAATGGCTGTAGACCTCCTAATGTAAGTGGAAAGAATGCGACCGAACAGAGCATACAGAACTATGCTGTTTACTTTCAGTCATACTGCAGCCTGGTGAGGGGAGGAAAGGCTCTCTGTGTTTCCACTTAAGTGCTGTGTCCACCCTAGACAATAAGACTTATTTCAGACAACTGCACAGAAAATTGTTCAAAGCTTAATCATAGCCACATTGGCTTGATTAGGAGGAATTGATATGTACCTTCTGCTCTTTTATACATCTGTCAGCACTTCAGCAGCAACAGTTATTGCTATGAGTAGCTTTTGAATTTTACAGTCTTTCTGCTTTTGGTTGGTCGGTTGATTGCTTTTTGTTTGTTTGTTTGTTTTGCCACTAGTAAAATCTAATAGAACAACTGTACCTAGATGAGGAGGTTATCCTTAAAATTGTCATAGGTCACTGAACCACCATCTGTGGGAATGTAGTATACCTTCTACAATGTTGAGATATCTTCAATCTCGACAATAGACATTCAGATTTACTCAGATCTAGCCAGTGCATTGAGTGACCAAATTACTACGATGGGCATTATCCAGGAATCTAAAGTAGTGATAACAAAACCCCATCTGCTTGCACATTTTGGCCAATTGAAATTCACAACAGCACCCGCAGGAATATATTCAAATCCCACCAGCTTTCCATTTCTTACCTTTCATAGCCCTTCTCTTTTAGATACAATTATTTACTATTGAATTGCAAGAGCACTCTGAAACACCCCCATGCACCTAGATGAAAACTCATGAAGCCAGATACTGAAATTCAAACAAACTATTTTCAAAGACATCAGGCTGGAAAGATGACTGAGGCAATCTGAGAGGTGTTATTTCTGAGCTTAGCTGTTGTGCATATGACCTGTAAAATTCCTTTAGAGTAAATAAAGAAGGAAGCTTAAAACTATTTCTGCATCAGCTATAGAAGTAGGGCAAATAAAAACAGAAAAGTACCTTTCTCAAAATCCTGAGATGAAGTATTAGAATAAGCAATGCAAACCCAAAATGAAGTGTTGCAGTAATGAAGCTGACAGAAAAAATGTTTTCCTCAACTTTTCCATATTTTGCTGGCAAATGAATTTCATATCCTACAAGTAACGAGATATCATTTTCCAATTATGCTTAGTTATTTCTGAGAGTTGAGTTTATAATTTTGATTTCAGAAGTAAAACATTCTCAATGCAGATATTAAGAGTTTTCACTAAGGATTCCTATTGCTAAAGGGGATTTTTGTTATAAATCTGTAATGACAATGTTGTCCAGTTGCTACCAGGAAACTATCTTCATTATATGCAAAAATTATCGTATTGCCTCAGGCATAGATCAGCCATTTGGTATAAGCTTTGTTAGTAAAGTGCATTCACTTCTATTCTCTCAAGCCAAGTCAAGCAGCAAGCTGAGGCCACTGTGATAAGGAAAGCTTCTCGTTAAAGCCTTTGTACCTGATCAACTAGATAACAAAGAATAGTTGTCTTTACTATAATGGTGTCATTTTACTGTTTTAACTTAAGAGTTACTGACTTTTTGACTGCAAAATTAATTTTGTGAGTTCAGTCTATTATTCAGTTACTTAGAAAAATTATTCTGAATGACACTTTCTTTCAATGTAAGAACTCAGCATAATGAAAGAAATGCCTGTACTTCAATCTCAGTGCATCCAATTCTAATGACAGGGTACAGTAAACAACTATCTTGGTACAAAATATGCAGATTCAATCACTGATCTGCTCTTGCCATATATGTCTGAAACAATTCCTGTCTTTGGGAATTGACATGGCCCCAGTTGGGAAGACCAAAAATGAGGAGCAATCCTTTAGTTAGCTCTTTCAAACCAGAGCCCTGGCTATCCCCTGCCTCTACATTCTCCTGTTTACTGCTCTTCTCTGTCCCTCTTTCATGTGAGAAGTAATGAAAGGCTATCCATGTTCCTTGACTGTATCTGAACCCTAAGCATCACTTTGCTGCCCTTTATCTGTAAACTTGAAGCACAAAGCAACAAACAATTGGAGGGCTGCTCTGAATTAAAAGATTTTCCTCTGTAGTATGACTCTGAAGAGCTTGTACCGTATAATAAATTCTGTCCTGCTAATCTAAAGAACTAGTGCAGGCAAGGGTCCTTCATGTCAGGGAAGGTGTTCTAATCCACTCACATTAGTTGTCACAATCAATGCACTGATGGGGACCAGCTTGCCAATATCTGTTGGATTTCCTAGGGTGTAGGTTGCATTCTCTTAAGATTGCACACTGGTATTTTTTCAAGTCCCCCTTGTATTTAATGGTTTATAAATTGTTTGTCTTGCTGCCTTCTAGTTTATATACTTTCTGCCAAGCCTCTTAAAAGATTAAAGTGAATTTGCTACCCTTTCAAGTAAGGGATATAGCGAGAGTGAGAAAAGAATTTGATGATATTGTACATGTCACTGATTAGCTTCAAACTACAGCTTTCCATTGTTTCATGGCACATGCACAGTGCCATTCATAATCCTAATGAAAACAAAAATCCACCTATGCACAAATTTTCCCAAGGATGACCACTGTTGTTTGTATTAAAGGTGAATGTAAATCCCAGGGAAGTGAGACCACTACTCAAATTCAGGCTGTGGTACTGTGATCCAAACTGAGATCTGCAGGAAAAGCGCTAGATGTGTCAGAAGAGGCAAGTGATCTGAGCATACTACTGTTCCAGAGACTTTAAAGACCTCTGTGATAGATTAATTCAGCCCAGACGCTAAGGCAGCCTGGCTGTGATAATTTTGACACATTTCCCTTTACCCCAAAGGAGAGCTGTACTCATTTACTCAAATGCAATTTCTCCTTTGACTGATGGTTGTACCATTTAGAGATTAAAAATATCCCAAACCTACAGAACTTCAGTTGTTGACATCTTAGCACAAGCAGCAGGCAAGCATAAAGCTTCAGATTAATAGGGCTTCAGAGCAAATTTGCCTTATTCAGACAGGCTCTGTTTCATTCTGGTATGTTCCTCTGTTGTCATAAGGTTTGCTTTCATTAATTATTTTTAAATAAACAAATAGATTTTTAATGTACAAAATGTAAATACAGACATGGTGTCTTCATGCAAAGAACCATCAACTGATGCCCACTTAAATATAAATGATCATGATTTTGTTGTATAAAATGCCCATAAGGAGTTGTTTGTCTAGGGTTTATTATTACAGTGATTATTACTTGTTACTCATGTGTGGAATAATTGGTAATGTTTCTCCATCTTTCTCAGAACTTACTTATTTTTTTAAATTGCGAGCTCAAGGATTAAGGCATGAGTGGGGCTTAAAACAAGTGCAGAATCAAATCACATTTTTAATTAGCAGACAATAATTCATTAATATTCTTTTTCACTCAGGTATCTTGGAAAGTCTTTACCATTTTCAGGGAATTTTTCTGAAGTTCAAAGATCGCCTAAAAGAACAGATAACATATGCAGGCTTCTAATCTCCTTGTTGAACAGAAATTAGTTTTCCATGGCTCTGTGTGATTTGAAGACCTAGTAAGTGGAGCTGATTCTAATACTTATCATTCCTCTTTTCTATAGGAAATATTTTAACTTTTTTTTTAAATATAGTTTAAAAGAAAATATCTGACCTAAAAATAAGTGTTTTAAAGTAAACATTGTTTGTATTTTTGCTGCCCATACAAGACACAGATTATGTGAAGCTTAACTGGATATGAAAAGAAAATTTAATTTTGTTTTAGGGATTTTGACCTCTTTGGCCTCTTTTTAGATGGGAAGGTTTTTGACACATCAAAAATTCTCACAGGACGGGGAAATTGTTTCCTGCCAATTGTACTAATAAGGTCAGCTTTATATATCTTCAGGCTATAAAAAAGGATCTCTTTCTAATGATTTGAAATGCATGACTGAATAACTTACAATTTTTAGAAAGTAAGATGAAAATATAGTAAGTGGTTTCTAACAGAATGAATGTATTTTAAGCAAAATATATGTTTAAAATTGAACATAAACTTCACCTTGTGATATTTTTGTTTAAGTATACCATATAAGGCAATATACTCATAATAACAAATTTTCTGTGCCACTGAAAAATTAGCTCATTCTCCTTTTTACACATAGTAATGTGTCATTATCATTGCTTTCCATCTAATGACTCGTTCAAGACACTAATGAAACTATGGAGAATATGTCTTGAATTATTGTCTTCTTACATACAAGCCAGCCTTTTAACAATGCACAAACTTGTAAGGATGAAATAACATATTTTAGTGAAAACAAGTGCCTGGGAAGTGTTTTGTGTGGCAAATGAGCACTTCAGTTTTCAGATATCTCAGTGGGAAAATTCAGAGGCTTGGGAATGTGAGGATGAGAGAGTTTGTTTTTCTGTGTTTTTGCATTCTTAGTACTTCAGCAAATCAGGTGGCATGCTTTCAATCTGAAGTCTGAACATACCGTGTTCTGAACTATGCTATGTGATTTAGCTTTCAGGACGTTCTTGACTAGAACAGCCCTCAAGGATAACAATCTTCTGTTAAAAAAAATAATAATAAAATAAAATAAAATAAAATAAAATAAAATAAAATAAAATAAAATAAAATAAAATAACATGATCCAGCAAGATTGTGCTGCAAACTGCAAATCTACAAAACAGAATGAGCAGAGAGATGCAAGAAGCAGAGTTCCTTCAGACTGGATAATATAAGTAGTCCATGCACTTCAAGAATCATTCACTTATTTATGAATTAGTAAAAACCTGATAGCTATTCACTAAATTTGAGACATTTTGACACCCAATTCTTTCTTAACTACTCTTTGGTTAATGATTTATCACCTAAGCATATTTGCATATTATATCTTTTCATTGGATTACAAGGTGATACAAGAAGTACATTTCCCAAAGAAGTTTGAATTTTTCTCAAGCTCTTTGATGTGTACTCTGACTGCAAAGTGCAGATCTGTTCCAGATTGCTAGAAATGCCAGTCTTTCAGCCTGCTCCTTTCCATCACAATCTCTTCTTCTTACCAAGCACTGGAATAACTCACCTATAGTACTCCTAATGCTAGGAATACACAGCCTGATAAGCAATGATGATAGCAGTTAAAATAGCTGTGAGTGACTTTGAATGTGAATGAAGTGCATGGCAGGTGGGTCGGAACCGGTTAGTCTTCAGGGTCCATTCCAACTCAAGCCATTCTATGATGATCATATAATATTTTCTCTTAGTTTAATTGCATACAGTCCAACTATGTATCGAGTTTTGGCTATATTTTCTGTTAGCACATTTTGGAAGACATAATCTCTTGCCCATGATTTCTTGATGTCCTGAAACCAAATGGGACAGGTATGCTTGCTATAGCTTGGTTGGATGAATCAATCTTTTTTTTTAACAGATAGATCAATAGTTAGAATGTGCACAAAGCTTCCAAGACTCTTCAGATATGATCTGCTGAAGTACGGTAAATTGCATGTGGAATGGACAGTACGTCTTATGCGCACCAGTTACATTTCTTGTGCAAATTCTGGGAGTACAGCACAGGCATTAGCAGAATTTCCTAATCACAAAAAGAAATAAGGTTTTGATCATGTAAGTAGGAGAACTCCTTTCCATAAAGATAAAATGTAGAAAAAATAAGCCCTTTCTGAGCATTTTATAAT